>NC_090649.1:427135089-427352589 GCF_040937935.1 Hyperolius riggenbachi | reverse complement strand
TGGCATTATTTATAAGCAAATTAATTGGCAGCCCCCATGTTTCCCTTTACTTCATATCCTCTTTAAGTAGTGAAAAACCTTGCACAGCTGTAAAAATGTTGGTTTCCAATCAGATTATTGCTATAAGTGTTCTTGGTGTAGATAAGGGATTCAATAAGCGATCGTTGTACATCAATAATTATTCCCCAATTGGTATGACCATTGTACATTGTCTGAGAATAGTGGGGTCAGGTTGGCATTGCATGTTATGAGTCAGACTTTATTGTAATACTTCAGTATAATCCTTCCTACAGAGGTTGATGAATAAGGAGCAATGTACTGCATCGGAATGCCTATCTTCTTGTCAAATGGCTGGAGAGGTTTCAGCATGACACACCATAGAATTTACAACAGAACTCAATTTCTTTTCTTGCAATACTGAGTTATAATGCCGGACTGTTATTATATTCACCACATTGCTTATCTCTTGAAGGCTGCAGAGATGTGAGATTGTAGATGTGAGTTTCTTGGTTATCTCTGGATAAAATGTGTATTTTTATAAACTCGAGCACCCTGGAGGAAACATTGTTATTGAACCCTGATCTGGACACGTGTATCACTATACATCAAAGCACAGTCATCTCATGATGTGATACTCTTCCCATTCATGTCCATTCATCTGTGGAATGGAGGTGACAAAGTAACCTTGCACTGCATGACAAAAGGTCCAGAAATGCCACATTCAGCAGTAGAGAGAGACATGATGCTGTTCTGAGCTCAGACAAAAGGGAGCTCTGGAGAAAGTGGAGTCATAGCATAAATATACCAATGTTTAAACATAGATACCTATTTTATGTTAATATATATATAGACAGGGCAGTTTCTAGGTGAATTTGCTCCCTGGGAGAGTCATAAATATGCCCCCCTCCCCATATAGCTAGCCAGAACCCACCACACGCAATATAGGCAGCCACATCCCCCCAACACAGTATACTCAGCCAGAGCCCCCCTTTCTCACTCCCTTACACCTAGTAAAGTCAGCTAGAGCCCCCCCCCCCCTCCCCACACTTAGTATAGCCAGCCAGAATCCCCTCCAACACCAATGGAGAAAGTATTAGTATTTCACTGTGCTGCTCTCCTATTGGATAGGGGTGAGAGAGGCAGGCCCCCTTAGCCTACAGGGCCCTTATCATCACCTGGGTCTATAGATGTGCCCATTACACAACATAGTAAGCTTTATTCTGCCATTATTGCCATTATTTATTCCATTGTGCTCTGATCAGATGATATGCCTTGAGAAAGGGGGCTCTACATGACCACAAAGCTGTTGTTGTAGGTGACGAATGATTTGAACACCAGGTGAGCACAGGAACCAAACACACATAAAAGATGGGTAGTGATGGTGAACATTGGGGCTTCCGGCTGCATGAAAAGGCTTGAATTATCTGCGGTACTCGATTATCCAGAAGAACAAAAGGAGGAAGTTCCGCTCAATGTCCATAGCTAAATTGAATCCCAACTTTTTTGAAACAAGTAAAGTAGCTACCAGGCTGTACAGTTTTTACCTGTTTCAATAAAGTTGGGATTCAATTATTCAATTTAGCTATGGACATTGTGCAGAACTTCCTCCTTTCATTTGTGTCTATGGGTCAAGTCGCCTAGTTCCAGTACTGCCCTAGCCCCCTGAGGTGGAGTGGATTTCACTTTTTTCACAATCCAGAAGAACAGCATGACTCAGAGTGAGGAGATATACCCAGACAAAGCTTTTTATACCAGGTATCTGGTACATATAGGCCTCGATTCATAAAAGTGCTGTCGATAAGGTAAATCCGTGCGGGGAAACACCACTGTCGGTATTTAAGCCTTCTGGGTAGTCATTCATAAAAATGTTTCTAGTTGTGATAGGAGTGCGGAGATGTTCTGCTGTAGGCTAGCGTTAGGCTGTTGGTAGGCATGCAGAAACAGGAGAAGCTGGCCGAGTCCCTCCGTGCAGTGTTCTCTCTGCTGCTGCTTGGGAGGTCTGTCCCATTCACTGCAATGTATTCTGCACGCTTCTCGCTACATCAGATGTAGCGGTAATCCCCGTCTGCATACCGCTTCCTCTAATCTTTATGAATTGACATTTGTTACTTTTGTTAAGATCATCACCGCACAAGGCGGTGATTTATCGCTCTTCTCAGGAATGTCGGCTTTTCATGCAGAAAAAGCCTTTATGAATACAGATTTTGCTATGTGGTCAGTAAAGTGATCGAATCTGATCAGAGAGGGATTGTATGGCTGCCTTTACTGCAAACTGATTGTGAATCGATTTCAGCATGAAATCGATTCACCATCTGTGAAGCTGCCGTCGCCCCCCTGCATACATTTACCTGCTCCGTCGGCACATGTCCCCGCTGTCACCGCTGCTCCTTCTCCGCTGGGTTCTGGCAGGCTTCACTTCTTCCTGTCCGGTGAAGTGTAACCGTAGAGGGCGCTTTAATGTTTAAACTTCATGTCGGGACAGGAAGAAGTGAAGCCTGCCGGAACCAAGCGGAGAAAGAGCAACGGGGACACATGCCGGCGGAGCAGGTAATGTATTGCCGCCAGCGTCGGTCGTCGGACATTCGAACGCCGCTATCGACGCACTCCTGACCCGCCGGTGATCGAGCGAAATCTTCCACATGGACGGATCGACGGGAACGATCGATTTTGGACGGAAATCGATCGTTCGGTCAGCGTTTGCACAACGATTTCACAGCAGATTCGATCACAGTGATCGAATCTGCTGTATCTCGGCGGGAAAATCGTTAGGTGTATGGGCCGCTTTAGTTGGTGGGGTTTGCAGAGGACCATGTTGACATTCTGAGTGGCTAATGGGAGACACAGGGGCGCAAGTTCCTATCTATTTACATACTGTTACAAGCGTATTGCTGATATCAGTGTGATATCAGGCAATGGGATTAGGATCAATACAGTATTTTTTTCCATGGGAAGAGAAGTAATTGTCTATAGGTCGGATGTGGAGCTAGTGAAGTGTCCTGAGTACTGCGGGGAAAAGACACAGGTCTGCATATTTACCCTTTCACGTATAATGGACTTCATGGAAGACAAACAGTGGTTGAGGTTCAACAGTGGTTGTAGTGAGATGGCCAGGAAGGGTGACCAGAGATTTGGAAGGTCTCAGAGAGAGACACTCAGGTTTTTATAAAACAAAAATTGGAAAAATCGAGACCCCAATATAGTGTAGTATGTTAAGCATAAATATGGTTAAATGATCAGTGAGAAGAGTATACTCACAAACGTGGGTTACCACACAGGCGACCACTGTATAGGCAGATGAGGAGATTAAGCCTGTCCTCACTCAGGGTTAAGAAGTCGCTTTCTGTAGATCGGAAAAAGGGGGTAGGTCACCCCTCCACCAGGGGTGGACACGGTATAGCAGTTGGTGAACTTACCTCCAGAAAGCAGACACGAAAGACTGCCTGAATAGTAACAAACATTTATTATATAGTACCCCAAAGATGCAACGTGTTTCGCAGGCAGAGCCCGCTTCATCAGGCAATAAGGTGGGGACAAACTGTAAACAAGAGACCATACACAATGCTATAATGATTTCCGCAGTTAAAAATTACATGCCATAAAATATGCAATATTGGAAAATAAGTTGAAGTTCACCATATTGTGATGGTATAAAAAACTGTATACATAGAATAGAGTAGAGGAACTAAAATGCTAGTGCTAGTACTGAGCTATAGGGTGTATGGGACGTTAGATTAGTAAAACTTGGTGGATTGTAAGACAATTAAATTATGAACCTGGACTAAAATAACAGGGAGTATATAATCGTGCAATAAACATATAAAGTATAATGTGCAAATATAATAACGAGGAAAAAACTCACCAGAAATTAGGCAATAGCAAGTATAGCGCCTCTGTAATGTAGTGAGGTCGCTCTGTTCTTTAAATATACACGTACTGGCTAATGGGGCCAATCAGAGGGGGGAGAGGACTTTGGTAGGTGGAGTTGGTTGTCAGGGTAATAGTGCGAGCGGCCAATAGGCTGTCGCCATCTGTATACTGAATATTGGGCTATAGGGTGGGCGGGTTTGGTCGTCCTAGCAGCAGTGCGAGCAGCCAATGGGCTGCCGCCACCCGTGTGTTTATAGTTGGTGCGCCGAAAGCAGCGCATTGCGAAGATTGGAATGGGCGCATGCGCCAGAGTAGCGCGACGGGAGCGGGTCGGGTCCCCCCCCCCTCCCCCAGACAAGTCCAGACTTTTCTCTGAGCTGTGCTTGCTGCATGGAATTATTTACCTTTAATTAAGTTAAAGCTGTTAGAAACATACATAAATAGTAGACTAGGAAATTATGTGAATTATTTATTCTGGAACTATCTATAAATGATTTCCTTCAGTCCAGCTACTCTTTGGTAGTTCTACTATTATTTTTATTATGTACAAAGATTAGAACTAGGAATGACCACACTCAATATGCTGAGGGGAAATTGTGTTTGCGCATACTATTACTTAACAGAATGTTTCTGGTCATTGTATTACTGTACAACAGTATTGCTCTAAATGTAACTATTAGCCTTTTATTATTATAAATAGTTTTCATTATGTCTGGGGATGTTATCTTGTCTAAACCTTCTTTCTCTGCCTGCGCTCTGCTGTGGCTGTGATTCTTGCTTTCAGTGTACAGAAAACAGGAAAAGAGAAGTCAGTTTAGACAACACTGTAGTAAAGACATTCTAGGTCCACTATCATGAAAAACTAATACATTTAAAATCCATATGTATAAAATGTATATTTGTTCCAGAGTAAAATGCACTATAAATTACTTTTTTCCTATGTTACTGTCACTTACAGTAGGCATTGAAAATCTGATAGATCTGACAGGTTTTGGACTACTAGTTCATCTCTTCATGGGGGATTCTCACGGTTTTCTTTATTTTCAGAAGTACTTGCTGTATGGCTGTATGGCAGTTGTTTACCCCACCTGCCAAAATAGTGTCTAATATATAAATCCTTTCCATAGAGTGCTTTTGTAAAGAATAAAGGGAATACTGAGAATCCCCCATGAGGAGATGGACTAGTCCAACAGCGACAGCAACATAGGAGAAAAATAATTGAGTGCATTTTACTCTGTGAAAAATGTACTTCTTATACACCTGTATTTTAAATATGTAAATTTTTCACAATAGTGATCCCTTAAAGGGAGTCTGAAGTGTCAGAAAAAAAAAAACTACAGATACTCACCAAAGAGAGGGAAGGCTCTGGGTCCGATAGAGCAGTGTTCCCCAACCCTGCCCTCAAGGCCCACAAACAGTGCATGTTTTGTGGAAATACACAGAGGTATTTGTTTAACTCTGCTGATACACTAATTACCCCACCTGTGTATGTTTGTGGTTTCCTGCAAAACGTACTGTTGGTGGGCCTTGAGGACAGGGTTGGGGAAATAAGCTATAGAGCCTTCCCGTTCCTCCTACACTTCCCCGGTTCCAGCGCTGGATCCCCCATTAGCAGTCTCCGACCGATGGATCGGAGACTGCTCACTTCTACCACTGAGGGAGGCTTCGGCAATCTTTGGGAGCCCGACTGCTCCCTGCTCCCGAATACAGCCACTCCGTACTGCACATGCGTGAGCTCACATTCTCGCGCATGCGCAGTATGGAGCAGCCGTCTGCAGGAGCAATTGGGCTCCCGAAGATTGCTGAAGCTTCTTGCAGCGGGAGAAGTTGGAAGTCTCCGACCCATCGGAGACTGTTAACCGGGGATCCAGCGCAAGAATGTGGGAACTGTAGGAGGAACGTGAAGGCTCTATACTTCAGGACCATGAGCCTTCCCTCTCCTTAGGTGAGTAACTTTTTGACGCTTCAGACTCACATTGTTGACCAGCACATGGATAACGCAGTTGTCATTTTGGGTTCCTGAAATAAAATTCCTATTTTCTTTTTTAATCTGATGTATACTGGGTTTATGCGGGGAAGCCAAGATAGAAAACCTGGAAACTTTTGTTACACTTTATGGGGCGGGCAACATCCTTTTTAGAGATGAGTCTTACTCAGCAAAAAAATTTTATTGTGCTTTTTTGCACCAGAAAAATACAACAATTAAAAAGTCCCTGTGTTTTATTGCAAGATTACTTATGTATTACCCGCCATATACATATACACAAAACGATCCTTTTAAGTATATTGTTGGCAATAATAATAATTGTATAAAATTCTCTGGCTATTCTTGTTTTATAAGCTAACGAGGCGTTACACTTCGCTTTTTTCCCTTTTTTTTATAATGGCCCTATCCATTCAGCCAGGCCGTGGTTTATTTTTTCCTCCTTCATATATGGTTTCTTTCTTAATGTCTGGAGTTTCAGAAGCCCTGTGGCATTCTCTTTGATTTTTGTAAATAAAATTGTTCTTTGTCGGGCTGCAATAAGACAGAGTAATATGGTAAACGGACTGTATTTTAGCATAAGCCAGTGTTATTAAAATCAAACATTAAAAATGATCCGTTGAGGAACTAACTGCTGTGGGAAAACAGATGCAGACTAAACAATATTGAATAAGAAAGGCCAGGAATTCTGGGTCGAGATTGCGTACTGAAATTATTAGTGTGTGTGCGTGTGTGTGTATATATATATATATATATATATATATATTATATTAATATAATTTTTGTTTTACTTAAAGTATTTAGAGCATTTACAAGTGGAGCCTCTTTACTTATTAACCTATTTTGGTTCCTGGACGTAGTTTCTACGTCCAGGAACCGATCGTGCGCGTGCACGCACACTCCCGGCCGCGGATTCGGTAGCCAAGGAATCAATGTATCTGGCTATGGAGCCCGATCACTGATTCCTCTCCCCCGCTGAAAAAGCGACAGCTTCTCTCGGAAGCTGCGCCTTTTCTGGCCGTTCCCTTCCCGATGTGTCACTCTAAGCGCGTGCTACGCTTAGAGTGACGTCATGTAAACAAACTCATGGCCGCCATCTTGTGGCCAAAAAGTAATACTACACCTGAAAAAAAAAAAAAAGAACTAACACATTTACATTATAAATCTATTGTTTACCTCCCACCCTCCCAAAAGTACCCAAATAAAATGTTTACTATTAAAAAAAATCCATTACAATAAAAAAAAATGTAAATATTTGCCTAAGGGTCTAAACTTTTTAAATATCAATGTAAAGATGAAATATTTCGATATTTTTTTTATTTTAAACTTGTAAATAGTGATAGATGCATAATGAAAAAAATGCACCTTTATTTCCAAATAAAATATTGTCGCCATACATTGTGATAGGGACATAATTTTAACGGTGTAATAACCGGGACATATGGGCAAATACAATACGTGAGTTTTAATTATGGAGGCATGTATTATTTTAAAACTATAATGGCTGAAAACTGAGAAATGAATTTTTCCATTTTTTTCTTATTCTTCCTGTTTAAATACATTTACAGTAAAGTGGCTCTTAGCTAAATGTACCCCCCAAAGAAAGCCTAATTGGTGGCGGAAAAAACAAGATATAGATCAGTGCATTGTGATAAGTAGTGATAAAGTTATAGGCCAATGAATGAGAGGTGAACATTTCTCACGTGAAAACGACGGAACCTGAATGGGTTAACAAATCCTGTTGTTTTTGTTTTGTTTTAATTATAAAGCACAAACATTCCATTTTTCTTTTGAGAAATATATATTTTGGTTTTCAGTATTTTCTCTTTACTTTTGTAGCAATGAACGTGAAACACTCTTAAGCTTAATACAGACTTTCAATTATGATTGCCCAATCACTGGCCCATTTTCCACCCCTATGTAGTATGAGGGTTTATCTACACAATCTGTTCCTAATATTCAATATCTGTTGACTCTCAAACTACATGGATGTGGTAATATGTGTCAGTGATTGGACAATCATAATTGAAAGGGTGTACTGGGCTCAAAGAGATAATTTAACCAAGGACTGAACTTCATCCTAATCAGTAGCTGATACCCCCTTTCCCAGGAGAAATATTTAACTTTTCTTGAATAGATCATAAGGAGGGTCTGTGTGGCTGATATTGTGGTGAAGCCCCTCCTACAGTGTGATGTCATGACCAAGGTCCTGACAGTTTGCTGTCTTTGAACCTCATTGCAGTGTGGGAAAGAATGGCGTTCTCCAACTGCCAAGCAAGCAGTACCTCCCTCAGTTCATAAAACTTGAACGAAGATTCCATACAGATAACCTGGCAGAACTAAAGATGTCAACAACTGTGATAAATTTCAAAATGTAAATCAGTGAGAAAAGATTTTACAATGGGCAAACACTGACTAAATATTGTGAAAAAAAAAATAAAAAAAAAATAAGCAAATTGTATTCTTTATGCTATTTTCCTCTTAGTTCCTCTTTAACTCAATCAAATTCTCTGTCTCACTAGAACCAATCAGATTTCATATCTCACATTTGTTGAGTCATTTGAAATGGAAGAAAATAGCCCTTTAATAGGTGGAAATACTTAATCTGGTGTAAAATAAACTGTTTATTTTAAGTACAGGTAAGTTATAGTTAGTAGGGTTGAAAAAAGACATACATCTATTAAAATTAGGAGTTAATATTCAGGAAGATTACGAGAGTGTGTATTTGCCTGCGGAATCCATATATCTTCATTCTGTTTCTTCCCTTGACCGTTATATACTTAAGACTAGCCAGTGTCAAAATACAAGGCACTTCTGTGTCTAGAATTACAGATCTATCGCTGTTTACTTAAAGGTTAAATAAGTACCCCAGCTCCTTTACGCTCGAGTAGGGCCTGGCGATTTTCAAGAGGGCATTAAGTGGACGACAGTTCCATCATCACATTGTTAACCTTTTGAGCTGCTCATCTCCTAGAGTACAGATTGATAACAGCATATTATTTTATTAATTTCCTCTACCCGTTCACCATGGATATCAATTATCTGTACTATGAATAATGGAAGAGCCATCTATCTCAGTGCAGCCGTATGACGCTGGGAATGAAACCTCAGGATCAAGATTTGACATATTTGTTTAGAGATCACACAACTCCTTACTAAATCCAATAACTTCATTCAATTTTTAACTGTTCTATTTATTTCTTGGATCCCACCAGGGACCGTTTTTTTCTGAAAAAGGAAATATATTATCACTCAACACAGCAAGTACTTAGGCCACAACTGTGTCCCCTGTTATGCTAAATAACCTTGCAGATTGATGTGGCTTTAAGTAAAGAGGTGAAAGAGAGGACATTTTTTCCTTTCAGAATAGTTTTTATCCCCCCCTCAGTAAAATATGTGTCTCTAATTACCGTGATACTGGCTGTAATTTGAAGCAGACAAAATAAATTCCTCTCTCTTTGTTTTGAGTGGCTTTTTTTTTTTTTTTTTTTTGCTTTGGATTTATTTGATAGGCCCTGACTTGTTTATCCAATGCTTAAGAATTTTACCTCAGAAATTCACATTAGTATAGAGCTAATGCAATTATGCGTGCATGTATATTGTTTTAACTGGCTAGACCGTAATGGCACACACTCGAAAATCTGGGTTCGACTTGTATTTAAATTGGTAAGCCGATCTATAAACAGTCCTGAAAAGCACACTGTTTCTGTGGTGGTGAGGCTGTCATTCTTTCAATCAGGCTTTTGAGATTTAAAATGTCTGAGGAGGCCGAAGTGCTACAAAGTCTTGTTAACATATTTAGAAGAAAACCTAATCTGCTGACTGCCGCTTTAAACCACTCTCTTGCACGTCTGCCGGCTGACATCTGCTGATATGGTTTTGACTAGAGGGCTTTCTCGAGTCTAAAGTGGTTTCTGTCTGCCCCGTGCATTGTCACTTAAAGAAAGAAAAATGAAAAGAAAAGTAGTATTTTAGACAAGATGGCATTAAGAAAACATAAACTTCAATTGACAATAGCATTAACCTGAATGTGAGGTACAATCGTGCGAACAATGAGGCCTAGGCCCTCTAAATCGCCTCATTTTGTAAATGTCAAGTGATTTCTTTGTGCTATAAAATAATTTCCTCTCGCCACTCTCTTCTATTCAGCTAAACAAATATTATAAATAGAATGGAAATAATGTTCACATGTAACCATAGAATTTGTAAGAAATGATAGTCTTTGCATTGCTCTCAAACCCTGGCTGCAGTTAAAGGAATCCACTTGCATAGACAGCAATGACAAAAGATAGATTACAGGATTATGTGCATTTCAGTTTGTGAGCAGGAACGTCACTTCATCTTTTAGAGTGCTCTGGGGCAGAAGGCTGCATGACATCATGGCCAAGGCTAAGCATCACTGGTAGGGCGGGGTTACTTACCATTATACAGCAATATATATATCTAAAATGCATTTTTTTTTAAATGTAATTAATACTTCACGGTTTAAGGGCGTTTGAAGAGTTTTTTGAAGGCATTTGAAGAGTTTGTCTTGCCATTGAACAAACTGTTTGCTTTTTTATGGTAGCTTAACCTTCCTGGCGGTAAGCCCGAGCTGAGCTCGGGCTATGCCGCCGGAAGGCACCGCTCAGGCCCCGCTGGGCCGATTTGCATAATTTTTTTTTTTGCTGCACGCAGCTAGCACTTTGCTAGCTGCGTGCAGTGCCCGATCGCCGCCGCTACCCGCCGATCCGTCGCGCCGCAGCCGCCCCACCCCCAGACCCCGTGCGCTGCCTGGCCAATCAGTGCCAGGCAGCTCTATGGGGTGGATAGGAATCCCCTTTGACGTCACGACGTCGGTGACGTCATCCCGCCCCGTCGCCATGGCGACGGGGGAAGCCCTCCAGGAGATCCCGTTCTTTGAACGGGATCTCCTGATCGCCGATCACGAGGGGCTGGGGGGATGCCGCTGAGCAGCAGCTATCATGTAGCGAGACTTTGTCTAGCTACATGAAAAAAAAAAAATTTAAAAAAAAAGATTTGCTGCCCCCTGGCGATTTTTTAGCAAACCGCCAGGAGGGTTAAGGTGGCCATACATCTCTGAGCATGGCACCCGATTGTCCATCCAATTCTATTATTATCAGTTGAAAACTGGTGCCACCAAGAGCATGCCAGATTGATGATGCGACCAATTTCGGGCTGGAATCAGCCACATGTATCGTTCGGACATGATGCAATAAGTCGGGCCGTCGTTGTCGATCGGGTGCATGACAGTAATGGCAAGTGATATGGGTACGAGCGATGAAACCCCCACCTCTGCCCTCCTTGTTTTAAAATGTGCCCCCATGTGTGCATTTATTCATTACCTGTCCTGTGTCACCCATCCACCTTTGGAATCCCCCACTATTCTGTTAGAGGCATAGATGCCGCCGGCATGGCGTGTGTGTTACGTCCTATATGCATCGTGTGCTACAGTCCGGCGGCGTGAATAGTGCTAACAGAAAAGTGGGAGATTCCGATGGATGGGCACCGCACGGTGGGCGACACAGGACAGATAATGTATAAATGTACACACGGGGGCACATTTATACACTAGGGGGGCAGAGGCAAGGATTTCATGCTGAAATCAATCGGGAATTGGCCTGCGGGATATGGGCAGCCAACAGATCTCTCTCTATTATCAGATTCGATCAGAGGCAGATTTGTCTCTTGGTCGAATCTGCCCATCATCGCTAGATGTATGGCTACCTTTAACAGACAAATGTCCCTTTAATGTATTAAGTAGTGGCTGGATAGTATAGTGGTCAAGGGCTCTGCCTCTGACACAGGAGACCAGGGTTCGAATCTCTGCTCTTCCTGTTCAGTAAGCCAGCACCTATTCAGTAAGGAGTTCTTAGGCGGGACTCCCTAACACTGGTACTGCCTACTGAGTGCACTCTAGTGGCTGCCTCACAAGCACCTTGAGACCAACAGGAGAAAAGCGCTGTACAAATACTGGCATTATTATTATTAAAAGTGAACATTGGTCAAGGCTTAATCTTGTTAACCTACACAGGGCCGGCGCTACCATAGAGGCAAAGGGGGCAATTGCCCTGGGGCCCTGACCTCTGCTGGGGCCCCCCGCACTACCAACCCTGCTATATGCTGTCTGCTCTCTGGGGCCCTGTAAGTATAATAGCAGCCATAATTACCTGTCAGTCCCAGCGGGTGAGCGGGCAGGCAGCTGTCATGTGTAAACACGCGCCGGGTCAAAGAGTAGGAGGAAGACAGCGTGCCTCAGAGTGCAGCCGCTGCCCGTCCGCTCACCCGTCGGGACTGATGGGTAATTATGGCTGCTATTATACTTACAGGGCCCCGGGGAGCAGAGGGGTAATGGCGGGGGAGCTTTGTGCAGGGGGGCCCCAATGCTACAGTTTGCCCCAGGGCAACAGGGCCCCTTAAACCAGCCCTGAATCTACATCACTTGTGCCTGCTGTTCACTCCCACATCAGTATGCATACATCCTCACCATTCATATATTTTTCTCCGAACATGTCCTATCAAAAAATATAGAACGTGAATTTAAAATTCTATTTATGAGTTGCTTGTAAGTAGAAAGGCAAGTCTGTATCTGTTTAGATGCTGATTTAATTTGTTCGGCAGGCATAATTCCCTGACTGGCTCTCGGATTCCTCTGGGTGGCTTGTCTTTGCAGTTCACTGGTACGCAGTCGTCAGAGAAGCTTGTTGGCTTGTCTTATTTATTCTGTGGATCATCATCATATTGACAATGCCTTTCTTTCAACCCTCCGCCTGGCCCGCGGAATCCTCAGGGGACGTAACCGCGATACTTTCTGACATAGTCATGAAAGACGTGTGCTGCTGTTTTCATTGATTCTCTCATTGACGAGGTTGTCTACCTGAAGATCATCTGTCTCTTTTAAATACGGAATACTATCAACTATATCGTAAACACAATATGCTGATAGTAGCTTAATGTGGAATGAGCTAAATAAAAGTATCCACCAAGAAAGGTCAGGCATTGCAATGAATTTGAAATGCCTATTTTCTTGCTTAGAGTCCATGTCGACAAATGACTAAAACAACCTTTTCTTACCCTGAAAGACAATCCGTCTCCAGGCATCTTCATCTACTCCAGTGAGGCTATCCTAACTGGTCCAGCAAACTTACACTGGAGTTTTAAAACTTTGTTTGTGGTAAAAGATTTTAGTTAAAGAATATTTGATCACGGTCAGGCAGCACAAACCGGTCCATATTTGCTGAAGGATAGCCTTTAATTGTCAATACTTAATGCATTTGTGGGCAGCACAGTGGTGAAGGGATTAGCACTCTCACCTTACAGCACTGGGCCCCCGCTTCGAATCCCAGCCAGGACAATATCTGCATGAAGTTTGTATGTCCTCTCCATCTCTGCGTGGGTTTCCTCCCACATTTCAAAAGCATACAGATAAGTTAATTAGCTTCCCCAAAATTGGCCCTAGACTACAATACATACACTACACGATACATACATAGACCTATAGCAGTAGGAGAACAAAGGCGCCAACAGGATAAAAGCGGATAAAAACTTTAAAATTTGCTGGGAGGAAGTGGTGGACTTAACTCCATAAAGCAGACATGAAAGACTGTCTGAATAGCAGCAATCACATTTATTAAATAGAACCCCAAAAAAGTGCAACGCGTTTCGCCTGAGGCGCTACACCTGCTATTGCCGAAATTCTGTTTTGTCCCCATGTATATTGCCTGATGAAGCGGGCTGGGCCTGCGAAACGCGTTGCACTTTTTTGGGGTACTATTTAATAAATGTGATTGCTGCTATTCAGACAGTCTTTCGTGTCTGCTTTATGGAGGTAAGTTCACCACTTCCAGGGCCGGATTTGTACTTTTCACCACCCAAGGCCAACTATACCGTCTGTTTGGTTGTTATCTCTGTGTGCCCCAATGAGAATTCTACTTACTTTCCCTCATTGGATGTCAGTTGTCACAGATGACTATTTTAGTAATATGCGTATAGATTTTAAGTTATGTTTTCCTTAAGAACTTTTATGTTATGTTTGTTATCTCATTAATGATGGAACCATTGTGTCACCATGAGAGCTAGGCTGAACGACACAAGTACAGGACAGGGGGTTTGAAGGTTAAATCTGTTCTTGTAGATATGGATGGCTGCATAGAATAGCTTTACTGCTCCTCACTGAGCCGCCCCTAAATTTCTGGTGCCCTAGGCCATGGCCTATGTGGCCTTGCCAGAAATCCGGCACTGACCACTTCCTCCCAGCAAATTTTAAAGTTTTTATCTGCTTTGGCGCCTCTGTTCTCCTACTGCTATACCATGTCCACCCCTGGTGGAGGGGTGATCTACCCCCTTTCGCATCTACAGAGAGCGACTCCTTATCCCTGAGTGAGGACAGGTCTAATCTCCTCACCTGCCTATACAGTGGTTGCCTTTGTGGTAACCCATGTTTGTGAGTATAATTTTCTCACGATAACCTTTACTTCATTTATGCTTAACATACTACACTATATTGGGCTCTCGGTTTCTCTACACTTTATACATAGACCTATGACTGGTAGGGATTAGATTGTGAGTCCATCTGATGGATAGTTCAGTGACAAGACAGTATACTCTGTACAGTGATGCGGAAGATGTCTGCTATGTGTACACGCACGCACACACACACACGCGCACACGCACACATGCACGCACACACACACACTCTAAATAATAATAATAATAATGTTTAATCACTTGAACACTGAGGGGTTTTAACCCCTTTAGGACCAGAGTAATTTTCACCTGTCATCGCTCCTCCCATTCTTTTGCCAATAACTTAATCACTACTAATCACAACAAAATAATCTATCTCTTGTTTTGTTTTTGCCACCAATTAGGCTTTCTTTGGGAGGTACATTATACTTAGAATAATTTTATTCTAAACATATTTTAATTGGAATAAGAAAAACATGGAAAAAAAAATCATTATTTCTCAGTTTCCGGCCCTATTATATTGTTAAAATACAATCTAAAAAAAATCTACTGTGGATAAAACCTATACATTTTATTTGCCCATTTGTCCTGGTTATTGCAATGTTTAAAATATTTCAATAGGACAATGGCCTCAATTCACTAAGATCATGCTGGAGATAATAAGGCAAGAGAAAACTTACCTCCACACAGTAAGAGAGTTATCTTATCTCTTCATTCCTTAAGTTACCTCTTCTGTAGTTAATTTACCTCCTCTGTAGTTAATTTACCTCGTCTGTAGTTACGTTACCTCCTCTGTAGTTATTTTCACACGCAGTTAATGAACAGCCTGTCTTTAACTCTGGAGTTATTTTAAGGATCGGAGAGTTAACTTAAAGACAGAAGAGTTAACTTTAGGTTTGCCTGAGGTAAAATGCCTTATCACTATGGTAACAACTCTAGAAGAGTTATTAAAGACAGGAGATAAGCTTAGTGAATTGAGGCTAATGTATGGCACCAATATTTTATTTGGAAATAAAAAAATGTCAGCCTCCAGCATGCCTCTCACTTCAGGTGTGATTTAATTGGCCGACTGTCGTATCCATGATTAGCTATTTCTTCCACTTGGGGGCAGCACTGTCTCCTGTCAATCAAACTGTTTGTCTAGTTATCTGACTAAGTCTAAGATAGACTAGTTTCCTTAGACTAAGGCCTCAATTCACTAAGATCATGCTGTAGATAATAAGGCAAGAGAAAACTTATCTCCACATAAGAGAGAGTTATCTTATCTCTTCATTCCTTAATTTACCTCCTCTGTAGTTAAGTTACCTCCTCTGTAGTTAAGTTACCTCCTCTGTAGTTAAGTTACCTCCTCTGTAGTTAAGTTACCTCCTCTGTAGTTAAGTTACCTCCTCTGTAGTTAAGTTACCTCCTCTGTAGTTAAGTTACCTCCTCTGTAGTTAAGTTACCTCCTCTGTAGTTATTTTACCTCCTCTGTAGTTAATTTACCTCCTCTGTACTTATTTTCACATGCAGTTAAAAAATAGCCTGTCTTTAACTCTGGAGTTATTTTAAGGATTGAAGAGTTAACTTAAAGACAGAAGAGTTAACTTTAGGTTTGCCTGAGGTAAAATGTTTCCTGAATACTACATGCCTTATCACCATGGTAACAACTCTAGAAGAGTTATTAAAGACAGGAGATAAGCTTAGTGAATTGAGGCCATAGTCTAAGAAAACTAATTGGAGAGTGACTAATGCTGGAGATACACGGTACATTTCTGTACCATGTATCGACCAGCTGATCCGGCCAGCTAATAATATTCAGCTGGCCCGATCAAGCCGCTCGACCCCCGCCTGATTCCCGCCTGCGGACAATGGCAGTGAATCGAGCGCTGATAAGGAAGCGCCGGCGGGGGCGAGCGGCAATCAATCCGCATGGACGAGCGGGGACGCGACTGGGGTCGATTTGGCGGCTAATCGAGCCGCCGGTCGACCCGTGTATTCCCGGCATAAGCAGAGTTTTAGGAGCTTCCAAAAATGTTGTTGTTGAGATGGTCAATGAGATATAAATAAATCTGAGTTGACGCAGGATTATTTACATTTAAGCAGTTGGAAATTAACACCATCAAATCCCGCTAAGGTAAAATTTGATTTGTCCATTTTAAAGCTACATAAATTTACATATATTTGCATAATTCTGCATCAACTTGGAATTATTTGCATCTCATTGACTATTCCTGTGTTGTAGCTCAAAACATTTTAAGTTTGTTTTTTAAAGTATACATTATATATACTGTACAGTTAACCTTAATGGGTTCTCCTTTAATTTTTTTTCCTGTATTTTGCCTGGAATAATTTCTTCCTATTGCTTTATTGCGTTTTCGTCTATTCTGCTAATTCTGCAAAACATGAAAAATTATAGAGAGCAAATTACTCCCAAGCACAGAGTATAAGTCACCATGAATCCTCCATAATGCTATCAGACAGCAAAATTTAGGCTACAACTACATTACTCAAAGAAATAGTAATTAAATGGTAAATCTAAGCAAACAGCTAAGCTAAATGCACATTTGAATTACATTTATGTGAATAGTTTAACCACCAAAGTGACATAAGGAGCTGCAGCACTGATCTTGGAGGCATCACTTTAGAATCAGAATCCGCTTTATTCGCCAAGTACGCGGAATGACGTACCCGGAATTGTTTTTGGTACACATGGCATGGCAGTTGAACATATACAAACATAGCAAACATACAAACATACAAACATAGCAAACATAGCATATACTGCATCAGAATAACAACATGACACACCATGAGCCTAGGGAACATGCATTCAGAGCAAGGGCCAGTGAGGACGGTGCAGGCGGCCAGTAGAATAGATCAGCCAGGGGATGGCTGAACTGGTCATGGGGAGCTCGAGGCTGAGTTCAGAAGGTGTACCGCCTGAGGGAAGAAGGTACTCCAGCGTCTGGTGGTTCTGGAGGGGATGGCTCTGAAACAGCGGCCCAGTGGGAGAAGTTTGAAGAAGCGGTTGCCGGGGTGGCAGGGGCCTTGCGAGATCTTGATGGCTCTTGTCCTCATTCTGGTAGTGTGGAGAAGATGAAGGGGCGGCAGGGGCACTCCGATGATCTTTTCTGTGGTGCTGATAACTCTATGCAGTTTGTACTTGTCCCTAGCAGATGCCCCTGCATGCCAGACGATGAGAGAGGAGCACATGATGGATTCCACGGTGGCCGTGTAAAAGCTTTTAAGCAGTTCACACGGGATGCCGAATTTTTTCAGCTGGCGCAAGAAAAATAACCTCTGCTGTGCCTTCTTCTGGATCTTGGTGGTGTTCTCCACCCATCTTAGGTCATTAGAAATGGTTGTGCCAAGGAATCTGACGCACGGAACCCTGGAGACCTCGGTCTCCCCAATGTGTACTGGAAGGAGGGAGGGCGGGCACTTCCTAAAGTCCACAATCCGTTCAACATTCTTTGCCGCATTGAGGACGAGATTGTTATCTTTGCACCAGTTGCAGATCCTGTCTATCTCACAAAGATAGGCATGCTCACTATTCCTGCTGATGAGGCCGATGATTGTTGTGTCATCCGCAAATTCAATGATCTTGACAGAGTCATCGGTTGAGGTGCAGTTGTTGGTGTATAAAGAGAACAGGAGCGGGGACAAAACACACCCTTGCGGTGCTCCTGTGTTAGTTGTTTGCTCGCTGAAGTAGCAATTGCCAAGCTTAACCTTCTGCGATCTGTTTGAAAGGAAGTCTCTAATCCACCTGCAGAGGTAGGGGGCTACTCCCAGCTGTACAAGGTTGGCAAGCGTGATGTCTGGGCAGATGGTATTGAATGCAGAACTGAAGTCCAGGAACAGCAGCCTAGCATAAGAGTCAGGTCTATCGAGGTGCTCCGTAATGTATGCCAGACTGATGTTAATAGCGTCCTCTACCGACCTATTTGCCCTGTAGGCAAATTGATGTGAGTCCAGGAGGGCGTTCGTGGATAGCTTCTGGGAGGCAAGAATGAGCCGCTCAAAGATCTTCATGATGGTGGGGGTTAGGGCTACTGGTCTGAAATTATTGTGATCTGTGTTTCCCGGTTTTTGGGGAACTGGGATGATCGTGGATCTCTTAAAGCAGGAGGGGACCTTGCCTTCTGTTAGAGACCTGTTGAAGATGGAGGTGAGGACAGGAGCTAGCTGGACTGCACACGTTCTCAGACAGATTGACGAAACGCCATCCGGGCCTGAGGCTTTCCTGGGGTTGAGTTTGCTTAGGTGACGTAGCACCTCCTCTTCTTGGACTGCATCTGAAGCTGCGGGACCACTGTCCTCTAAGTTAGGTGGAGGGGAGTGAGCCTCTCTAGCCATGGCCCCAGAGACTCCAGGCTGCTTGGGACTTTGTTCGAACCTGCAATAGAAGTCATTGAGTTCATCAGCCAGTTGAGTGCTAGGTCGCATTTGCTGGAGCAGAGGGGGGGGGGGGGGGGGGCTTGAAATTTGTAACTGCCCTCAGGCCTTTCCAGACCTCACGTGAGTTGTTGGACTGAAGGCTCAGACTCAGCTTGTCCGAGTAGGCCCTCTTTGCATGCTTCAGTTCACGATTTCGGGCATTCTTGGCGGCTCTGAACTCTTCAAGGGAGCCAGTCTTGTGTGCTATCTCCTTCAGTTTCCTGAGCCGGCGCAGCTTGCTGCTAAACCAAGGCTTGTTTTTGGTGTACACCTTGAAGGTCTTGGTTGGGATGCATGTGTCCTCACAGAAACTGATATAGGAGGTTATGTTCTCAGTCCATTCCTCCACGGTGGGGGCCGCCAGGGCTGACCAGTCCGTGCAATCAAAGCATGCCTGGAGCTCCCATTTCTTTACTCATTTACTCACATTTCTTAGAGACAACAATAAACATACATACTTTGTTCTATAAAAAATATATATTTTTTGAGTTTAAACAAATAGAATGAACAGACCTTACTCAGTTTGCCAAACTTGTGGCCAGTGGCGTAGCTAATGAGCTATGGGCCCCTGGTGGGAGTTTTACATTGGGCCCCCCAAGCACTCTATACAGAACAATTGATACGGCGCACCAATACCTGCCATGGACAACCACAGTGTCAGAGGTGCAAGAAGGGGATGGGGAAAAGGGGATGGGGAACAGTTTGTTAATGATTACTATTATTCAAAGCATCTATAGAAGTTATTATTACCAGCACAGGACCAAATACTGTGGTTGAGGGAGGGCACCAGTGTGGTCTCAACCTTTGCACCCCCTATTGCTAAGCCACTACTTGCGACCAATGCAGGCAGGGAGCTGCTACATCCGGGAGACATCTACGCTGCATTTTTGGCCTCCGATTCCACATTATACACATCCAAAAGTTACAAAACATCCCCAGAGATTTCACAATACTTGCAAACAAACCGAAATGGTACAGGTAATCAAATATATCACACATTGTCCAACAAGGACTGACCTATAATGTACACAGAGGTGGTAGGGGTACACGACTAGTATTAAAAAGAAAATGTTCAACATGGTAACCATAAAAACATGCACATGTGCTGTGCTAAGTGACCCTTCTAAATGTGTTGAAGGGAGTCTCAACCACACCCTGGATGATGCGAATACAGAGTCTTTGATGATCCCCCTCACCGAGATTGAGGTAGAGTGTAGCAATCACAACTTTGAAAGTGTATCCAGGGTGATTGAATCTGAATGTAAGGTAACTAATGGGAAAAAGTGTGAGATCTGCCACTCACTAGCGTAGTTCTGTGCCAAAATGATACTGGGTCATAATTGCACAGAGGGGAGATCTCCTAAATTTACATAGGTATCAAACTATATAGGCATATGGTGTAGCCAGAGTCATTAGGCTAGCACTTAAAGGGTTTGCACCTCCCTATTCCAGGTGACCATCAATTCAGAACATAAAGCCAATAGGAAACATAAACAAAATAGGGGGTGCTCAAATACCTATAGTGTTGTGTAAACTCAACATGTTTCACCCTATAAAAAGTCTTCGTCAGGAGAAGACAGTGCAGCAACATAAATGCCCCTTACCATATTAGAACAAAGTTTCCCCTAGCATATAGCCCAAGGCAGAGCTGAGGTAATGGAAGGAATCTCTTAACCCCTCCCCTGGAGGGTGTGCCTCTGCTTACCTGCAATTTGTGGTCCATACAGGTTTCCCCAATACTAGGAGTCATCAGAGAAGGTCAAATAATCTCTAGAGGTACCTGACAGCCTGTTCTGCCGCATGTACACTAAAGTCGGTAGGGGTGTGGACAGTCACATCCATAACGTCACTTTCTGTGATGTCATTGGCCATCTCTGTTGCCAGGACAACCAGTGTACAGCGTCCTTATGTTTTGGAGGTCTCTGCATCTATAAGGCACCCAGAGTAACCTGTGACAGTGCGTGCTCAGCCTGGCAATGTATGTCCAGGCTGTGTGTACTATTGTTTGCCACAACACTGCCCCAGTGGACAGGCCGCATCGCTCACATTCAGGTTGCCACGCCCTCCATCATGTGGGTGGCGCCACAAGCCGAGACGACGTATTTCGACCAATAGGTGTTGGTAGTATGGTTTATAATGTATGCTTTATACTTTGTCTATGCCTTTATGCTTATTTCAATCTAGATGGACACTCAGGATATTTGTATAGCTTTTGTCTTTTGACTGTACAGTACCTGTCCTGCATTAATGTCTTGTAACATTTTATTGACCTTCTTTGCACAATGAAACCTAAAGGCTGCCATACAATGGTCTATTGCCACCAGATTGACCAACAGATAGATCCCTCTCTGATCGAATCTGATCAGAGACGGATCTACTAGCTTGCCCATACACTGCACAAAGATTTTGAATCGATTTCAGCATGAAATCGATTCACAACCTGTGAAGCTGCCACCTGCTTGCCGCCCCCAAGCCTTCCTGCTTTCGTGCTCCCCCAGGCCAGCAGCAATAATCTCACCTGTCTGTCGGCGTGAGTCCCCGGGTCCGAGCTGTCCCTATCTCCGGCTGGCCTTCGTCTCTGTCTCCTCTTTACTTTCTGCCCCGTCCTGTGACAAGCAGGAGTTCAAACAGTAGAGGGCGCTTTCTCACAGGACGGGACAGGAAGTGAAGAGGAGACAGAGAAGAAGGCCAGCTGTAGAAAAGGACAGCACAGACCTGGGGACTCGCGCTAGCACACAGGCAACATTATTGCTCCGTAGATCGTCACTTAAACGCCACTAATGACTAGTGTTGGGCGAACATCTGGATGTTCGGGTTCGGTGTGGTTCGGCCGAACATGCCCCTGATGTTCGGCATGTTCGAGCCGAACCCCGAACCCAACCCGAACATGTTCCTTTGGGGCCCCTATAGGGTCCCAGCATAAAAGGAGAGCATGCCCCGAGCGCGGGGGGGGGGGGCGGAAATGCCCCCCACCCCTCCCTGCTAAGCTCTCCCTTCTGCCGGTAACCTATAATTAAATTTAAGTGCCCAAAAGTACCTGAGGAGGAGGAGGGCAGGAAGAGGGAAGCCGGAGTTCTTGGGCGCTAGTACCATCTGGTACTTCCGCCCTCTCTTGACGCACTTCCTGTTTACATTTGAAGTCGCGTCAAGAGGGCGCAGAAGTACTGCGATGACGCGAACGAGGGTACGCGTCATCTACATAATGACACGTACCCTCGTACGCGTCATCGCGGTACTTCTGCGCACTCTTGACGCGACTTCAAATGTAAACAGGAAGTGCGTCAAGAGAGGGCGGAAGTACCAGATGGTACTAGCGCCCAAGAACTCCGGCTTCCCTCTTCCTGCCCTCCTCCTCCTCAGGTACTTTTGGGCACTTAAATTTAATTATAGGGTACCGGCAGAAGGGAGAGCTTAGCGGGGAGGGGTGGGGGGCATTTCCGACCCCGTGCTCGGGGCATGCTCTCCCTTTATGCTGGGACCCTATAGGGGGGCTATGTTCGGCCGGACACGGCTGCGCAGCTCTAGGGCCAACCCTCCGATCCACGCTGCCTGTTACGTGATCGGGGGGTTGGCCCTAGAGCTGCGCAGCCGCAGTAGCGGCTATGCGGACTGCGCAGCCGTGGCCAGCTCTGGCGGCCATCTTTATAGGGGCAGAAGATGCCGACCCGGACCGTGGGGTCGCAGCCTTTCGGGGGGCTATTCACCAGAGGGGACCAGGCGGAACGGCACGGAGGGCGCGGACGGCGTCCTCCGTGCCTTACAAAGCCATGAAGGTAGCTAACTTTTTTTATGTTTTGGGCCCGGATTTTGGCCTCGGAAGTCCTTTAATTAAAACATAACTTGTCAGTACTAAGCAAATGAAAAAGTACTAAAAAGTAGGTAAAGTAGTAATTTCCAGTAATTTCTTGCTTGCTGGAGGCTTTAAAAAGAGCCCGAGGTGAGCTCAAAAAATGAAAAAAAAATAAAAAAATTGGCTACCTGATCCGCAGATGGCCGCTAAATCCGCTGCTCCACATCGCTCCCGTGGATTGCAGTGGCCCACTTTCACTTTCGTTATAGGTTACGATGGTGCACTGAAAAACTGCGTGTCTCACATAGTAGGCAGGGGAGCTGCAGGAGGCGTGGCCTGGGAGAGCTGCCTGATGGCAGCTCAAGTAACCTTGCAGGAATGCCCCTGGCGGGCGTATTGAACAGCGAATTTCTCTCCACTGTGCTTACCTCCGAGTTAGCGACAACTTGGTGGGTCTATAGCTTGGGGGGCAGATAGCGGCGTTTGGGGGACAGAGCCATGTCATTAAGCAGACAAAATGCCTCTGAGTCTCATCTGCCTCTGAAGATCCACCTCGGTTTCTCTTTAAAGGTGTTTTATTGATGAGGTTTGAAATTATCTCCCTGGAGAAAAGTTAATAGAATATGGGCCAATATGCTTTTCCTCTTCTATTAAGATGAATTCATTGAGTCTTTGTTGTTAGTGGCTGTAATGCTCATTTAGGGTAACTCACTAATTTGCACTATTGACAGTAATCAAGGAAAATGAATGTCACAGCTTATTTCACCAGCACAGAAATACAAACTGGCAGATTCATGCTCATGATCCTTCTAATTATTCCCTTAATGAAAGTCCTTGTGGACCATTTAGTAACCTTTTTGTATTGTATTGACTTTGTAGCCGGTTTGCAGTGCAGCTGTTTCTTTGATTGTTGTACTGAATGTGAGGAACAGTCACAGCAGAAATTATAGTACTGGTTTACTGTGTGCTCTTGTGAGACCAGCCTACACAGACTGCTGTGCGACTCCCACAGGACTTACAAGACCCTATTCCCTCTCGCTCAGCCCAGTAATGAAGGCATGGAACTCAGTGCCATTTTATTCACTAATATATTAGCCCACACATGCTGTAGTCTTAAAATACTAAAAATTTTAGAACCTTATTGATCAGTTTTTTTACTTATAGCATGGTATGGGAGCGGTCATTCAGTCCTCTGTTTGTCATATTGAGGTGCTTGGAGTTACTTCTGGTGGCATTCACTCACAATGGAGAAGGAAAGGAGATGACAGGTTTGAGTGTTATATGCTGGATGTGAAGTTATGGCTGTATGAAAGTATGTTTCACTATTACTGTTAAAGGCGTCAGTACAGCAAAACCGCCACAGTTTACTTTAAATAAAATTTCCCCACACAATAGTCATCTTGTTGGACTATGCTGTACAGTGTACATCCTGTGACATGTATGCATGCCTTGATCAGCGAATTGAGGGTGTTTACTGTTGCCCTGAGTGTGTGCGTGTTGCTCCGTTAGAGGTGGAAGTTGCAGAGCTAAATAAGCATCTCGCAACACTGAGACGCATACACAACATGGAGATGAGCTTGGATCTCACGATCCGGACACTGGATGGAATCGGTGAAGATGAGGTGGGTGGAGTAAAGCCGGAGCAAGAAGCAGAGGTAGCCGCTAGTTCGGTCACAGTTAGAAGGGGTAGGGGAAAAAGTGGCAGGGAGGCTAGTCCCGAGTTGTCCCTCACTAATAAGTATGCTTGTTTGCGTAATATTGGGGAGGATGATTCAGGAGTAGCAATGCTGCAGCAGGATGTGCTCCTTAGCAACCAAGGGGCAGACTGCTGTAACGAGAAAGGGAATTGGAGTGCAGCTAAGGCTAGACAGGTACTGGTGGTAGGGGATTCAATTATTAGGCGCACAGATAGGGTAATCTGACGAAGAAACCGTGAATGCCGTACAGTCTGTTGTCTCCCGGGTGCTCGGGTTCGGCATGTAGCGGAAAGAATTGACAGATTATTGGGTGGGGCTGGGGAAGACCCAGCTGTCATGGTACACATTGGCACCAATGACAAAGTTAGTGGGAGATGGAAGGTCCTCAAAAATGATTTTCAGGTACTTGGAGATAAACTTAAAGCAAGGACCTCCAAGGTGGTGTTCTCTGAAATACTGCCAGTGCCATGCGCTACATCTGAGAGACAGAGGGAGCTTAGGGAGTTAAATAAGTGGCTGAGAAATTGGTGTAGGAAGGAACGGTTTGGGTTCCTGGAGAACTGGGCAGACTTTGCAGTCGGCTACAGGTTCTACAGCAGGGATGGGCTGCACCTTAATGGGGAGGGTGCAGCTGCATTGGGGGAGAAGATGGCTAAACGGTTGGAGGAGATTTTAAACTAGGATCTGGGGGGAGGCGGGAGGATAAAGTCTCAATATGTAGACAAGATAAGGTAAAAAGACAGTGGGAGCCTAACATTATGGGGGGTGGAGAGGGGGGTGGGGACAGTGTAAAGATTAAGGAGGTTGGTAAAACTTCAAGTAGCCCATTTCGTGTAAACAAAATTGGTAAATGTGTTAGTAAAAATATAAAGTGCATGGTAACCAATGCTCGGAGCCTTGCAAATAAAATAGACGAACTAGAGTTCATTCTGAATGAAAAAGGCTATGACATTGTGGGAATAACCGAGACATGGATGGATGAAAGCCATGACTGGATAGCTAATTTAAAAGGATACAATGTGTTTAGGAGGGATAGAACGGGGAAAAAAGGTGGAGGGGTTTGTCTCTTTGTTAAGAATTCTTTTACAGCTGTCCTCAACGATGAGATGGAGGAAGATTGCGAAGATGTGGAGTCCGTTTGGGTAAATATTCATGGTGGAAACAAAAGTTGCCAATTGCTTATTGGGGTATGCTACAGACCACCTCTTATTAATGAAGCTGCAGAAGTGCGATTACTACAGCAGATTGAAAAAGCTGCAAGTAAAAATGAGGTCATAATTACGGGCGACTTCAACTTTCCAGACATTGACTGGGGTATTGAGGCTACCAATTCTGGTAAAAGCAGCAGATTTCTGGCAGCACTACAGGACAATTACTTGACTCAAATGGTAACGGAACCAACTAGGGGGAATGCGTTACTGGATCTGATCATTTCTAATAGACCAGATAATGTATCAAATGTGCAGGTTCAAGAACATTTGGGAAATAGTGATCACAACATGATAACGTTTGATCTGGTGACTGATAGGCCACTGGGCAGCGGGACCACTAAAACTATGAATTTTAGAAAAGCAAAGTTCAATCAAATTAGGCAGGCACTAAGTTTGGTGAACTGGGATAATGTACTACAAGGGAAGGACACTGAAGGGAAATGGCAAGCTTTTAAACGCATTCTCAATCAATATTGTAGTATGTATATCCCATATGGAAACAAAATGTCTAGGAATAAAAAAAAGGCCTCTATGGATGAATAGAAAGGTTAGGGATAAAATGAAGAGGAAAAAGAATGCCTATAAGGTCCTAAAACAGGAGGGGGCTGAGGCTGCACTAAGCAATTATAAGGAGTGCAATAAAAATTGTAAAAAAGAAATTAGGCTGGCAAAGATCGAAGCTGAAAATCAAATCGCTAGGGATATCAAATCTAACCCAAAAAAGTTTTACAAGTACATCAACTCTAAAAAAAGAAAGGTTGACTGTATAGGAATCCTAAAGGATGAGGGTGGGAACTCAATGGTGGACGACCAAGGTAAGGCAGAGTTATTAAATGCTTTCTTTGCTTCTGTCTTCACAAAGGAAACAGCACTGTTGCAAATTACAGAGGCAGAAGAGTCTCAATCTTCTAACTGTAATATTAAATACTTAACGCAGGAAGAAGTAAAGGCAAGACTAAATAAATTAAAAATAGACAAGGCACCTGGCCCGGATGGCATGCATCCTCGGGTCCTAAGAGAATTAAGTTCAGTTATAGCTAAGCCCCTTTATCTTATCTTTTGTGACTCTCTTGCAACTAGCAGAGTCCCAGTGGATTGGCGTACAGCCCACGTTTTCCCATTATTTAAGAAGGGCAAAAAATCTGATCCAGGAAATTATAGACCTGTAAGCTTAACATCAGTTGTATGCAAACTATTTGAGGGGTTACTAAGAGATACTATACATGACTTCATAGTAGAAAATAATCTTATTTCTCAGCATCAACATGGGTTTACTAAAGACAGGTCCTGTTTGACTAACATGCTCAGCTTTTATGAGGTAGTGAATGCTAATATGGATATTGGGAATGCTGTAGATGTGATATACTTGGACTTTGCAAAGGCCTTCGACACTTCCCCACAGAAGTCTGGTGCAAAAGTTGAGGATGCAAGGACTGGGGAAGAGTTTGTGTGCCTGGATAGGGAACTGGCTAATGAACAGAAAACAAAGAGTTGTGGTCAATGGATCGTACTCAAAATGGGAGACTGTTAGCAGTGGGGTCCCACAGGGGTCTGTACTGGGTCCAGTGCTCTTCAATTTATTTATTAATGACCTAGTAGATGCAGTAGTGAGCAATGTTGCTATTTTTGCAGATGATACAAAATTGTGCAGAATCATCAACTCTCAGGAAGATAATGTCATATTGCAACAGGATCTGGATAGGATGGCTATATGGGCACATACATGGCAGATGAAATTCAATGTTGACAAATGTAAAGTCATGCATTTTGGTCATACCAATGGTCTAGCACCATACAAAATAAATGGGATACAGTTGGGAGCATCAAACTTGGAGAGGGACTTAGGAGTACTCATCGACAACAAGTTAAATAATCATACTCAATGCCAAGCCGCTGCAGCTAAAGCGAACAAAATTTTGGGATGCATTAAAAGGGAAATAAAAACTCGAGATGCTAGCATAATATTGCCCCTGTTTAACTCTCTAGTATGGCCACATCTGGAATATGGAATTCAGTTCTGGGCACCACATTACAAAAAAGATATTGCAGTTTTAGAGCAGGTGCAGAGACGAGCTACAAAATTGATACGTGGGATGGAAGGTCTCGCTTACCAAGAAAGGTTAGATAAACTGGGTTTATTTAGTCTAGAGAAAAGACGCCTTAGAGGAGATCTAATTAACATGTATAAATACATCAGAGGGCAATATAATAGCTTGGCGGATGAGCTTTTTGTCCCTAGGCCTTCTCAAAGGACTAGAGGACATGAGATGCGCATGGAGGAAAAACGTTTTAGCCATTTATTTAGGAAAGGGTTCTTTACAGTAAGAGTGATTAAGATGTGGAATGCATTGCCACAGGAAGTCGTTATGGCAAACTCTATACCTGCATTTAAAGGGGCCTTAGATGCTTTCCTTGCATTGAAAGACATCCATGGCTACAAATACTAGGTTATGCCTAATGATGTTGATCCAGGGATTTTATCTGATTGCCATCTGGAGTCAGGAAGGAATTTTTCCCTTTTGGGGCTGATTGGACCATGCCTTGTGGGTTTTTTTTCGCCTTCCTCTGGATCAACAGGGGTATGTGGGGGATGGGCTGGAGTTGTACTTTGTACTGGTTGAACTCGATGGCCGTATGTCTTTTTTCAACCAAAATAACTATGTAACTATGTACAAACATATACAAATATGAGGTACATTTTTTCCAGAGTAAAATGAGCCCTAAATTACTTTTCTACTATGTTGCTGTCCCTTACAGTATGTTGAAGAAATCTGACAGAAGTGACAGGTTTTGGACTAGTCCATCTCTTTATAGGGGATTCTCAGGGATATATTTATTTTCAAAAGCACTTAGTGAATGGCAGTTGCTCTGTCCAACTGCCAAAAAACTGTGTAGGGAGCAGGGAAGCTGGCCAGCATCTTTGTATGAATCCCTTTTTAGGGAAAATCTTTATAAAGAATGAAAGCCTTGCTGAGAATCCCCTATGAAGAGATGGGCTAGTCCAAAACCTGTCACTTATGTCAGATTTCTACTGCCTACTGTAAGTGACAGCAACATAGGAGAAAAGTAATTTATGGCTCATTTTACTGTGGAAAAAAATGTACTTCTTATTTGTCTATGGTTGCACATATATTAAATTTTAAAAATTTTCGCTGTAGTGCCCCTAACAATGCCGCAATCTATTATACTGCAGCGCTCCTGCTGCACTGTGGATGTTGCATAGATGGTGCATTGCAGTGCGGTAAGCTGCATTACAAAGCGTCCGTTATACTGAAACGTATCACTGTGAATGTAGCCTAAAGTTTATTTCAGGCCACAGCAGTTGTGTGTTTTGGTTGTAAGTTTGACTGCTTCCAGCCTAATGAAAGAAAATAGCTGGAGCACAGAAGCTCTACTTGAACTTCACAACTATCAAAATGCTAAACGCAGTTGAATCCTACGAGTATAATATTGTTAATATGGTTTCAAATAATGGGTTTTTAATAGTCCAGTTAATACCACATATTTGCTTCTCTCGGATTCTCTCTGGTCCTCTTGCGTTAGCGGCTGGTGAAAACTCTGTGCCAAAACACAAAGTGAAAAGGTGTTGAAATGGAGATAGAGTAAGCACCTTGGGAGCGATTGTTGTAGTCGGCGCATTGTTGTCCACTTGAGCAGAGCAGAGTTTAAAGATCACAGCGAAATGTCAGCATTGAGCTGTGAGAACAGAGCTGTGGAATCTCAGGTTAGCAGCCCGCAGATGCCCTGTGCTGTGTCTGCACAATTAGAGATACAGACGCTGCTATTAGTTCAGGCTCTGCATGGAATTCTTCTTGGCCTTTCAAGAAGTGACACAAACGGCAAATAGAAAACATGTTACTGGTTTAATTGAAACAGTTATATCTTTAGAGTGTAAGTGCTTTTTAGAGCACATCTGTTATTAATGGCCCCCACAGTCCTTCCTGCCCTGTACAGCGGACCAGGAGACAAAATGCAAAGCCTTCATTTATGGCCGCGTGACAGTAGGACTTGTCTAAAAATTGCAAGCTTTATTTTTTATACATGTATATATTTTTTAGATTAATGTTTTTCTATAATCAAGTTAATGGTTTACAGTCCAGACTGCTATTGGAAAAAAGAAAAACCTTCTCTCTTTCTGCATCCCAGAGTTTTTGTTGCTCCTTTTTTAAGTTTAAAAAAAAATATGTTTTTTGAAGAGATTTAGGCTGGTTTCACATTGCAGGGAAAAATGTTCTTTTTAATGGAACTGAATGGAATGGATTGGCACAGATGCATATGGATCCTATGCAAAACAATAGGATCCATTCACATCAGTCCATTCAGAGTGGACCCGTTCGGTTTGTTATGATGAGCAGAAGTATAGGTGGTACGCAGTTTTAGAGGATGGACCAGATGAAAGAGATGGTGTCACTTGACATCACACCTCAGAGCAACACTAATGAGCAAGCAGTGGGATGAGTACAGGGTCATAACTATAGTGGAACAGCCCGTGACCAGAGGAGGAACCAGATCTGTGGGGGGTTCCAACTGCTTACCTTCCTCCAATACGGGGGTCCATCCTTCAGATCAGGTGTTTTCGTGGTTAGACTTGTTATGGGTGCGAAGATTGTGACAGCCATATTTGTTTTAACAAACATACAATTGGCCCTGAAGCTGTGAGGGACAGCAAAGGAGAAGTGTGAACATTGGAGACTTCATTAGAGTTTTGCTGGAAGGCCTCATGATTTGTAGTTCTGCCCTTGGACAAGTGTATTTTCCTTGCATTTACCCCGTCTATCAAAAGCCGCTTTATCATGCACGGCCACTTTATCCCCCTTTCTCCTCCATTTAAAGGGAACCTAAACTGAGAAGGATATGAATTTTTCCTTTTAAAATAATACCAGTTGCCTGACTCTCCTGCTGATCCTGTGTCTCTAATACTTTCAGCCACATCCCATCAACAAGCATGCAGATCAGGTGCTTTGAGTGAAGTCAGACTGGATTAGTTGCATGCTTGTTTCAGGTGTGTGATTCAGCCACTACTGCAGCTAAAGAGATCGGCAGGGCTGCCAGACAACTGGTATTGTTTAAAAGGAAAAATCCATATCCCTCTCAGTTTAGGTTCCCTTTAACAGCATGTACCACTTAGTTATACCTGCGTTTGTGTAGCAGTGTTGCCCTAGAAAACAAGCATGGTCTTTACAGGTGATACTGATTGTGCCTTTTTACCCTCATTAACTTCCCTGGCAGTATGAATATTTCCAGATGTTCGGGTCTAAAAGCTGTGCAATTTTTTCACGTTTTAGACCCTAAAACCAGGAAAAAAAACATACCGCAGTTAGATTCACTCCAGGCCTGCACTTGCCTCCCTGGGATCCAGCACTGCAATTCTCCCTGCATCATCCAGGTGGCGCTGTACCCCTGTAGTGAGATCGTGGTCTGTCATCATGACGACAAACGACAATCTCACTTGAGGGACCAGGAGAAGAATGGCTGCCAGCGTCTGGCTCTCCAGGGGAGGTGAGATTGAACACCCATTGCCCTTCAGGCTCTGCATAGACTTCCCGGTGCATACCCTGGGTTAGGCTCGGATTACTGCTTCTGGCTTCTTTTTTTCACCCCAAGCCTGACTCAGGGTGATTGCCAGGGAGGTTAAAACCTAGAATAATATATTGATTTATAAAGCACCAACATATTCAATAGCACTGTACAAAGTAAGAAACAAACATGGCATCCATAATAATGACAATGCTATACACCAAATATAGACATTGGTACAAAATACAGAATTGCTAGACATAGTAATAAGAGTGACAAATGCAACACGATGAATAAAAAGAATAACAAATTCCAAGACACAAAAGTGTGAGAGAGTCCTTCCCTTGCCAGCTTACAATCTAATGTTGGGTACACACGATGCGTTTTCCGTCGATTTTTCGTCCGATTTCCAATTCGATACTTTTATCTCTTCTTAAGTATTTCTATTTGTTTTCTATGAGAAATCGATCAGAAAAACGATTGAAAATAAGATCAGACATGTTGGAAATTATCCATCGAACCATCTAACACAAAATTGTATGGTGTGTACCTAGCATAAAGGAAGACAAGAGGTGGGTGTAATACAGGTAGTCCTCGGTTAACAAACGAGATAGGGACTGCCCACTCGTTTTTAACCTGAATCTGTCCATAAGTCGGGACTACCTGTTGTGGCCCGTTGAAAAGGCAGAGTATGGGCAGCGGAAGGTAAATAGAGGATATCTCACCTGATCCTCGGCGGTAGAAGGTGCCCGGAAGGTCCGCAGCCCATCCTCTCACTTCCTCCATTGTTCCCCGGCGGCTCCTGGCTTTACATGCGGCGCATAATGACGTAATCAGGAAGAGCCCCCTAGTGGCGGCGCTTCCTAATTGCGTCATTATGCGCCGCATGTGAAGCCAGGAGCCGCCGGGAAACAGTGGAGGAAGCGAGATAACGGGCTGTGGACCTTCCAGGAACCACGAGGGCACCTTCTACCGCCGAGGATCAGGTGAGTAGGCGTCTATTTACCTTCCGCTGTCCATATTCTTCATTTTCAACGGGGCAGAACAGGTAGTCCCCGGCGGGCGTGACGTCATGCGACGGGGCGGAGCTATGGTCGCGGCGTTCGTATCGACGGGTCGTTCGTAAGTCAGGCATTCGTAACCCGGGGACTACCTGTATACCATATGCATACAATAGAGGCAGTGTGTTTTTATTTTATCTAGTAAGGAGTACAACTCGTCCAGTGGTTGGAGGGGGATGGCATAAGTTAAAGTGTATGCTTGTCGAAAAAAGTGTGTTTTGAGGGAGCGCTTAAAGATTTCAAAGGTTGAAGAATGACTGATGTCTATACAGTCTGTGTATGCCAGTAAATGTATCCTATAAATAATCAGTATGTAGTATTTTAATGATCTTATTTTACTTGAGATCTGAGGAGCAACTGGCAGGGTCTCATCACATCAAGGGACATGTAATGCAGCATTCTGGTCACAGTGGCTTATGGAGGACAGTACATATGTGTATGGCTGGATCAATCATCAATTAGTTTTGGCTTATGGAAGGGCTAGACATGACCGTCTATGACCCCAGTGATCCCACCAGTATGGTGGTGATCCCAGACATTTGTTAGCACTGGGGAATGAGTGAACTCTCTGTAATATGTGCATTAGCATGATTGTCTGTCTCACTCCCTGAGAACTGCATGGACGTGGATCACAGTCTGTCGGCTTCCAATGTGAGCACTGAAATGGCATTTTGATATGGTGTGACATTCCTGTGAGGCCAGGCCAAGGGATATCATATCACAGGACAGTGTTCAAAAGATGCCATTAGTCACAGACACTAATGCATATAGACCAGAGGCCTGAGGAGAAATGTTGGCTCTCTCAAGCCTGGATGTGCAAAAAGAGGGGCATATAGCATTAGCTGCGTCAAGCTAGCCCTGCACACATAAGCAGCCACTATCTCTATAACGCGATCTCTTCCCCTTGAATTTGGCAATACATCTGAAGTATAGGATAATTGTAATTGGGCATCTATCATGGTAATGACCTAAACTGCATGCATTTAGTGTAATCCTGGCTTCTCTGCCCTAAGTAAACAGGGCTTTGTGCGTCTTCTGTCGTTCCTGCGCAAGGATTAAAATGACTTTGAAGTAAATGCTGGATAATTTCTAACAAACTCAGGCAATTAATATTAAAGTATTATTATTTTATTTTTGGAACGCTGAAGAGACACTTTTGTTGGTGTATTTTTAGAAAACTACCCAAAATGAAAAGGAAAATGGATTGAGCCAGCACATGGCAGATTTTGTGATGTTTGCTTTTTTTTGCTTTTTATTTGCTATGTTTTTGTATGAAATAAAAATGAAAAATAAAGGGTTTAAAGCCGATCCGAGATGAAAAACTAACTATAACAAGTAACTTGTCTATAGTTCTTATCTAAAGTTTATATAGTTTACACAGCAAATCTAGTTGTAAACAGCTTCAATAGAATCTGATTATTTCTTCTAGTGATACAATGACAGCAGCCATGTTGTTTGTAAACATTACAAACCGGCAAGCTTATCTGCATCTTCTGTGAAAAAAAAAAAAACGAATTCCCCCCCCCTCCTCCTTCCTCCCCTCTGCCTCTGAAATCCCTGGCTAGTAATACCTCCCCCTCCTCCTGCCCAGACTGAGCTCCCATGAGCCATTGCTTCTGCCAAGGCTCTCTGAAAAACTGTGGGTGAGACTTGTTTAGTTTATAGGGAGTTAGAGTATTAAAACAAAAAAGTATTTGGCTTGAGGAATGCCCTATAAACAATAGGAAAAAAACAAAGAAAAAAAAACCAAAACAAAGTGACAGCATTTTAAAAAAATACATAAAGGGTTATCTTAGTGACTCAGCTTTTTTTTAATATATATGTCATGAGGGTATAATACTGTTATTTTTGCAAGGGCTTGTAATTATTAATATAGTAGAAAGAAACACAAAGCGGGGAAAAATACACCTTTATCTCCAAATAAGATATTAGGTACTAGGAACATCATTTAAATGTAATAACTGGGACAAATGGCCAAGTAAAATATGTGGTTTTTAGCTATAGTAGCATATTTTAATTTAAAACTATAATGGCTGAGGATTGAAGCTGTAAGAAATGACTTTTTTTTCTTAATCCTGTTAAAATGCATATAAAAGATAATCATTCTTTACAAAAAGTATCACCCAAAGAAAGCCTAATTTATGGCAAAAAAAAAACTAGCGTTAAAGTTATTGGGGAAAGAATGGGAGCAGTATATGTGAAAATTGCTTTGGTGACAGTGAAATAACCTGTGGTAGAGAAGTGGTTAAAGGACAACTGAAATGAGAGGTATATGGAGGCTGCCAAATGTATTTCCTATTAAACAATAACAGTTATCTGGCTATCCTGCTGGTTCATTTGACTGCAGTAGATTGACCAGAAACAAGCATGCAGCTAATCTTGTCAGATTTGACAGAAATGTCAGAAACACCTGATCTGCTGTAGGTTTGTTCCGGGTCTATGGCTAAAAGTAGTATACACAGAGGATCAGCAGGACAGCCAGGCAACTAGTATTGCTTAAAAGAAGAGAGTAGATCTCAATATCTATCTCCTCACATTGCTGTTGAGAATCCTCATGTATTGCTCTTTTTCCATGGTGCAGTTTACTGTGATTAGGTTCCTTGGTCCATTGGCTGAAAAACACCCCCAATGCATTAGGTTCCCACCACCATTTTTGACAGTGGGAATGATGTTTTTTGGGTTGAACGCTTCTCCTTTTTTACCCCTAATGAAGGAAACATCATTATGACCAAACAATTAAATGTTTGTTTTATCTGACCATAAAGCAAAAGACCAGAAGTCGTCTTCTTTGTCCAGTTGAGCATTTGCAAACGCCAAGCGAGCTTTTGTGTACTTTATCTTGATAGGTGGTGTCCTCCTTGGTCCGTGGAACCCTGCGGTGTGCAGTGTCCGTTGGATTGTATGCCTTGAGACATTGCCACCATCAGAGCCCAGATTCACCAGGATGGCCTTGGTGGTGATCCTTGGATTCTTTTTCACCTCTCTCATCATTCCAGCACAGGTGTCACTTTTGGCTTCCAACCACGTCCTCTGAGATTTTCCACAGTGTGGAACATCTTGTATTTTTTAATAATACTTTGTATTGTAGCCTCTGGTACTTGAAAATATTTAGAAATGGCCTTGTAGCCCTTTCCTGATTTGTGAGCAGCCACAATGTGCAGCCGCATGTCCTCACTGAGCTCCTTTGTCTTAGCCATGACTGTCCGCAAACCAAGAGAGCTGCTGTTTTTCACCTGTTGAGTTGATTGAGGCTTTTTGCACACAGGGACGTTACAGGCGCACGTTAGTGCAGCCTGTAACGCTCCCCCAACGCACAGCAATGTAACACAAGTGGACTGTTCACGCTGCCCACGTTGCGTTGCATTGTAACGCAGCAAAGTGCTGCATGCTGTGCGTTCTATGCGGCTAAGCCGCGTTAGACTGTTTTCACATGCTCAGTCATGTTGGGGAAGAGGGGAGAGCGGCCGGGCACATGGCTAATTAATATTCACTGCACTCAGTGATGTGCAGTGTTTACTTCCTGGAGCGGCCGCTCTGTGCGGCGATTGGTTGGGCGGGACCACGTGATGCCGCATGCGTCCAAGAGTACGCATCACGGACGCCAGAGTGAGCTGCACAATGCGGCTCACTCTGACGTCCACACCAGAGAGCACCAGGCGTTGCGTTAGGGGCACGTTATGTGCCCTATAACGTCCCCTAAAGCAACGTCCTGGTGTGTAACTAGCCTAAATCAGCTGTTTACAACAAATCAGGGTAATTAGAATGCTTTAGAACAGCTTGGACTATTTGGAATGGTATAGAACTTTGGATTTTCCCACAGACTGTTACAATTTGTGAAGGGTATGAATGCTTTTGGACTGGACACTTTTTGCTCAAATGTAAATTAAAGTTGAGAAAGGTTTTTTTTTTCCACAATAATGTCTCTTGTACATCATCCTATTATCTTTTGGGAGCCACCTATGTAATTCCCCATCAAAAAATTTGCTGTGTGAATAAAAGTAACTTTAAGTCAAAATTTGCTAGGGGTGTGAATAATTATGGGCAGCACTGCATATCTGTGAAAAAGTTTTAGGCAGGTCTTAATAAAATTCTGTAAACAAAAAATGCTTTCAGAAATATGAATAATGACTCTTTATTGTTATCAGTTTACAAAATGCAAAGTGAGTAAACAGCAGTAAAATATAAATCAAATCAATATTTAGTGTTTCTACCTTTTGCCTTCAAACCAGCATCAACTCTTATAGGTACACTTGCACAGTCAAAGATTTTGCAGGGTTATATAGTCAGGTGAACAACAAACCAATTATATCAAACAGGTGCTAATGATCATCAATGTCACACATAGGTTGAAAAACACAGTCATTAACTGAAACAGAAAAAGCTTTGTAGGAGACTTAAAACTGGGTGAAGAACAGCTAAACTCTACTATCAAGGTTAACCTGTAGAGGACCGTTTCATGACATGGCAAGATTGAGCACAGCGACAAGACATGAGGTACTGTAGTTATACTGCATCAGCAAGGGCTCTCCCAGACAAAGATTTCAAGGCAGACTGGGGTTTCAAGATGTGCTGTTCTAACTCTTTTGAAGAAGCACAAATAAACTGGCAAGGTTGAGAGTCTTGGATGCAGTGGTCGGCCAAGCACACTTAGTAAAGCAGATGAAAAGACACATCAAGCTTATTCCCCTCAAAATTGGCCATGCCCAGCTATCATCTCCACATATGTCACAAGCCAATGGGACCCAGGTACACCCGTCTACTGTCCAGGTAGTCTGGCCAGAATTGGTCTTCATGGAAAAGTTGCACCCAAAAAGCTTTACATACAATGTGGAAACAAGGCTAAGCGATTCAAGTGTGCATGAAAACATAGGAACTGGGGTGCAGAAAAAATGCAGCCGGTGCTCTGGACTGATGAGCCAAAATTTGAAATATTTGGCTGTAGCAGAAGGCAGTTTGTGCATTGAAGAGCTGGAAACCGGTACAATAATGTGTGTTTGCAGGCAACAGTGAAGCATGGGGCTGCAATTCTGCAAATGGAGTTAGAGATTTGGTCAGGAGATTCTGTGTTCTCAATGCTGAGAAATAAAGGCAGATACTTACCCATCATGCAATACCATCACAGAGGAATATGATTGGCTTCCGATTTATTCTGCAGCAGGAAAATTACCTCAAACATACAGCCAAAGTCATTAAGAAGAACTATTTTCAGTGTAAAGAAGAAATCCTGGAAGTAATGATATGGACCCCACAGAGCCCTGATCTCAACATTGAGTGTTTCTTGGATTACATGAAGAGACAAAGGGATGTGAGGAAGCCTACATCCACAGAAGATCTGTGGTTAATTCTCAGATGTTTGAGACAACCTACCAACCGAGTTCCTTCAAAAACTGCAAGTGTACCTAGAAGAATGTATACTGTTTTGAAGGTGAAGAGTGGTCACACCAAATATTGATTTGATTTAGATTTCTCCTTTGTTCATTCACTGCATTTTGTCGATTGATAAAACATAAATGGTTAACACTTCCATTTTTGAAAGCATAGAATCTGATCCAGGATGCTCACCAGATGCAAATACAATAAAAAGGACAAAAATTCAAACATGTTATTGACTGGTTTTCTGGTCTCTGCTTAGCAGTCAGGTGTCAGGATTCAGTGAGCACAAGCTAATTGTTTTAAATAAAGTGAAACCATTACTGTATTGCTGACAAAACGCAAACATGTTAATGACAAATGTCCTGGCTACCATTTAGCAGTGGGGTGTCAGGAGTCCAGCAGGCTGGAATCACTAAATTAAAGCTAATTATGTTAAATAAGGTTTCACAAAGCCCGTTCTGCAATTCAAACCTTCTGCCAGCATATTTAAAGGGAACCAGAGACAAAGGCACTCGAAAAATGAAAAAATATTTTATACATACCTGGGGCTTCCTCCAGCCCCATCAGCATGGATCGCTCCCACGCCGCTGTCCTCCGCTGCCTCTATCGCCGGAACCTGGTCCCGTCCCTTCCGACGGATGCGGCCAGTTGGACGATCCACAGAGGCTCCCTCCATCTCGCTGGCGCCTGCTTTACTCATGGGCCTGCGCACTGCGCTTGTGTCGACTGGCCGAAATGACGGGACTCGGTACCGGTGGACAGAGGCAGCGGAGAAAGGCGGCGTGGGAGCAATCCATGCTGATGGGGCTGGATGAAGCCCCAGGTATGTATAAATCTGTTATGCTCTTCTTCTCTGGTTTTCTTTAAGGTTTTCAGGAACTTGTGCTGAGCAATTTATCAGTTTTTGAGATTGGGGTTTAGGAGAAACTCTTCATTTCTCTTGCTGGGGTGCGGTTCATAGAAGTGCTGGCACACTGGGGTATTCTAGTAAACCATGGTGGTGATGGTCCATTCTTGCGCTCCATATCTGTCTTGTTTCTGCTGTATAGATAGCTCTGGGGCATTTTGTGCAAAGTATCAAGTATATATTATTAGATGTTACATGGAAGAACACGTCTAGTATTTACAGTCATTGTATTATGGCTTTTTTTCTACTTTCATAATTTAATGAAATAAAGCTGGTGCAAATCTTGACAGTAGTGTTGGGCAGCCAATACAACACTAATTACTGCAGTTTTTGGACAACATAGTAGAATCTAAGAACATTTTTTTACATGAGATGTTTGTTTCTTACATTTGAGCCTCATCATATGCTATGGTTATGCAGGGTGTGGCAGCTATTGCCCCCCTGAAGACATCGTGGGCCGCCACCTATGTAAAGTGGGCTTTAATGTGAGTAAGGCCTGGAACTCACTACAAAGCGCAAATCGATATTGCAATCGCTAGTGTTTTTAATGAGCGTTTTGTAAGCGATTTTATGCACGTTTTCTGGCGGTTTTGGTAGCAATTTTAAAAAGTGAAAGCTTTTTGCCATAGATTGTGTAGTGATTTGTAATAAGCGTTTTAAATTCTGATTGGTCCTTTTAATTATTATTTTTTTTTTACAGTGTGCAGTAATTTAAAAATGCTAGCAAATCGCTCTGTATAGCGATTCATGAGCAATTACGCCAGCGTTTAAATACTTTACATTGCAGAAACGCTAACGCAAACGCCACCAAAATGCTGCATGTCCTGCAATAACGAATTTGCTAATCACAATCGCTTCTGTGGAATTTGGCTTCTGTGGAATTAACATTAGCTGAGCAAATAGAGAAATCGCTAGCGTTTTGAATCGCTCCCTAAACACTCAAAAAATCGCTCTAGTGGTTTCCAGCCCTAAAGGTGGCCACTAACAATCCAATTTCTAGCGAAAAACCGTTCGAGCGATTAGATAATTCTGATCGGAAGTGAAATATTGAAACACATCGCTCACCACACCATCAATGAACCAATCTTTGCTTCCAATCTATCACAACTAACAAGTAAATCCAGATTTTGGTTTCACGAAAATCCAATCAGACGACTATTTTTATAGTCATTCGTAATGGATTGTGCCCATCTACAGATTATTTACAACCAATCCTATCAGAATTTTTGATTGCTTAAATGGTTTGTATATGTGAGTTTGTATAAAACAAGTGGCTGGTAAGTGGGCTGACACACTCAATTGTTCGTGGGTATGCTTAAAGGCATACCCATGAGAGGTGCTTGGAGTCCCTTTAAGCCGACACTTTCAGTACAAGCAAAAAACCTTTCCTGTTTTATAACCACTTACTCTAACATCACTTATTGTCAGTAGCTCTTTTCATATGCAGCTTTTTCAAATTAATGCTGAGATCACTCAGTTCGTTGGGTAGAAAACATTGTAATCCTATATATATATATATTTAATGTGTTTCTTTTCATATAACTTTGAAATATAAATGCATGATCCTGAATTGAAGTATATGAAGTGCCTGTAATTGAGATGTATTATTAATGCAATGAACAGTGTTTGACCATGGGGGACGCAAGATGCTATTTTGTTATTCAAACTGGCTTCTGATATTGTTTGTATGTTTTGCTTTATATTGTTGTTACGCTTTGGTTGTCTGCTTTGTTCTTGATTTTTTTTTCTTCTAAATTGTACACCTTTGTGTGATAGAAAATTTCTTCTCTCTCAGTACGATTTGCAAATTGTTTTGTTTTGCATTCTCAAATGAAATATTCTTGTGTTTTCTGTGGACTATATTGACAAACCAATGTTTATTGTGTCATTTCTAGTGGATGGCTGTATACACAGAGCTTCAGGGTCTAATCTTATAGCTGAATGTCGCACGCTGGGAGGCTGCCCAACAGGAGAAGCTAAAATTACTTGCGGGTATCAGCTGCCAGCAAAATGTAAGTCACCGATTTTCCTTATATGCCATGTGAATTTATGTCTCCATCGCTGAGGGGATTATTTTAAAAGACAAGGCGAAAACTTGTTCTGTTCCTTGAAGGCTGAAGATACCGTGACAATAAAATGGATCTACAGTGCCATAACTGTGTAGAATGTCACAGGCAATATAGAGTCCAGTACGTGATATTTGATATTTTACTTTAGCTTTCCGGTTTGGTCGTAAAGCTCTGTAAGGCAGAGGGTGGCACAAGATACAGTTCTACAGTGCAAAACGGATGGTCACTCAAATGTTATGAAGAATGCAATCTACCTAAAGTATATGTATACAATCGATAAACATTCATTGTCCCTTGGCTTGTTAAAAAGGTATTATTAAAGGGATCTTGGCAGTTCATGGTTTCAGATAGCTGAAAGGGCTGCCTTTTTTGAGAAGATAACACCCCCACCCCCTTTGCACTGCCATTTTCCAGGGTTGGTGTGAAATGTTTCAAGTGTGACTTATCTTACCTGTTTGAAGCATGGTGTCCCCACTCCTCCCCCTCCCTACTGCTGAATGTGTTTTTTTATCTCAGTTTCTAGACAATTAAGTCTAATTAGAAGAGTCCTTATCTGCCTTCCATTTTCTGCTTCTTGTGGACGGTTTGTGGACTAAGGAAGTAGAAGAATACTGCCGATAATTAACCCTTAAATTTAAAAACATGAAATAAAATAAGTTCCCTTTAAGACTATGTTTTATTGAGGAGGAGTGAATTTCAATGTTCAGCTGCTTCTGCTTTTTGATGCCTGTTTGCAGTATGTTCTACCTGTTGAGTAGCTGATGGGGCAATCACTAGGGGTGAACGGTTTTGTATTCAGTTGAACGAGCAGCCCACCTTACATCTTTCAACAGAGTCATTCAGTAGTGGCTAGCAAGAGTTGCTCTACAAGAAAAACAGGCCATAAATAAGTTTTGGGACTTTGGACTACAAATCTCACACTTCTCTCCACAGGTTCCCATTGTGTTATTAGAACATTTCAACAGAAACCTACTTTTTTCATTTGAAACTTTCATGTTTTATGTTTGAGGAAAGTTATCTCTTCTTTTTTTCAACTTTTTATTGCCAATTTTATGTGAATAACATAAAAGAAAACAATACAAGCACAAATCACAAAGTAGAAACAGATCACATAATGAAGACTATGCATCAAAAACATCGTACAAGGTAGATAGAATTATCAAAAAGTAAAAATAGTAAATTGAGCAGCAATCATTGAAGTGACAGGCCAACATTAACAGTTTAGTGGGTAGGGCCATTATGGAATATGGAGAGCAGCCCATTCGGCCTCTGGGTCCCAGATTTTGTCGAACAAGGGGGTAAATTCTCTGATAGTAGAGATGATTTTTTTTTTTTTAAGAATGAAGAAGTTGACTAGTTCCATCCTCGAGGTAAGAGATCTCCAAGTCTTAGTCAACAGCGTCTTGGATGCATTACAAATCTGGCCAAGGAGTTTATTTTGGTATTTAGACAATTGGTGGTGGGATTAGGGTCTGGATGGACTTGCACTCCCAACACATCAGAAGCCAATGAAAAGCAACAAGCCCAAAACTCAGTGACCAATGTGCAGTGCCACCAACAATGTACCTGGTCTGCTGGGGCATTGCACCCACGAAAACACAGGTCCAAGGATACAAGGTCCCATTCAGCCAGCTGGGCAGGCATCCTACAATATCCTGCAGCTGCATACCTTGGTGACTGTGTTGGCTGAGCAAGTAGCCAGCGATGTATAAAGGGTCTCCCATTCCTCCTCATCCCAGGAAGCATTTAGTCTATCCTGCCATTTTACCATAGCCTGTGAAAGGGCTGGGTGTTTTTGATATCATAGATCATTGTATGTAGGAAAGTTATCTCTTTTCATGGTGTTTGTATGTGATAAACCGCAACAAGAAAGCTGAGCCTGTTTGTAAATACCCAAAGATTTGGTTTGTCTTTGGTTTTAATACATTGCTGCAAGATTGGTATGTCTAAGTGTGTTAAGGTACAATTTATCTGCCTTTGTGAAGCAAAGATTCTGATTGGTTGCTGGGGCAATTGCTCCTGCTTCCTTTACTACCTGCCTTTGTGACCCAACCCCAAAGTGTTTACAGCCCTTTCTACAGTTGTTTTGTGAAAAAACCTGGTCATACAATGCTAGGAACTGTAATCGAAACTGAATAGACGAAAGTTGTCAAGCATTTTGTGTCTCCTATCAACTAATGTCGTTCACTCACAAATCTGTCTAGTTATGTGTATAAACTTGAATACTAAATAAAGGGTACCTGAGATGGATGGTATGGGGGTATTTATACTTACCTGGGGCTTCCTTCAGACCCATTAGGGGTGTGTGTGGCGGGGTCCCTTGCCATCCTCTCTGGCCACTCCATTCTCTGATAAATCCCTCCGATAATCTGGCCAGTCATGCACTTCTGTGCATGTGTGGCCCGGCCTCACGCGCACCCCCGCCGCACTCCTGTACCTGGGACCATTCTGCTCGGCCGGCCAGATTACCAAGAGGGATTTTAAGAAAACAGAGTGGGCGGAGAGGACAGCGAAAGACATCAAGCACCTCATGGGGCTGGTTGAAGCCCAAGGTAATATAAAAACCCCCATACTATCCATCTCAAGTTCTCTTGAAGTAATTCATGCTCTGCATGAAACTATTTAAAATAATACATTTTATCTTAAGAAAATGTTATAAGGTAAAACATAATCTCTTATATACATTTCAGTTCTAAACTACTTCATGTTTGATCCGTTTACGTAAAAGAGAGAATATGTGGGTTGAATTTATCTGTTGAATGTTTTGACTAAAGCCATCAGCAAATCTTTTAGTTAAGAACATTTTCACAGACATTCCCAAAATGGCTGAGGTCAAACCGCTAGAAAAATCAGAATTTGCTGACTGAATGATGAAATTAATTACTGTTTATAATTAAATTGCATGTAAAAAAAGTGAATATTTAAAATAAATGTGATAGAGTTAGGGACACAAAACTTGGAGAGGGACTTAGGCCCAATTTCCTCTGCCTTCCTTAGTGTTGCATTTCCACAGTGATTGGGCTGTGTTTGCTTTTTGCTTCACTTGAATGAGAATGGGTTTTTCAAAACGCAAATGCAACGCAAATTTAATAACAAGGAGAGCGTGATTGAGGAGGTGTGCATGGTTGGGACAACGCATGGAGTGACAGCGACACAGTGGTGTGAACAAGGAAGACATTGAGGTACTTGATAGACTTTGGGGGAGTTGGAAGTCGAAAACAGGAGGGAAAGAGGTTTCAGCCAATTGGACTGCATTAATTAAGCCTGAGGGGAAATAGAGAAGGAAAAAGCTGCCCTGCAACTTCCTTTTTGTGTACCAAATTGTGTTTGTACCAAAGAAGAGTCAGATAAACTGGGGAATGATCATTTATCAACAAGAAAAGCAATAGTGATTTTAATTTTTGGATAGCCTGGTTAGCATCCTTATTACTTGTTTACCAGATAAAAACTAAATAATTGATTTTTGATTTTATGCTCGACAGTTACACCTTTAGAGAAACACTTTCAGTTCCTGTCATTAAGGCTGCTCCTGGTGTCCAGATTGCATTATGTCCACTGCTCAGACTGGAATGGGTCCGGAACAGTCTGAATCTGTCTTAGAAGATTTTGGCCTACAGAACAGACAGGCTGTGGTGCAGGAATTGGTTATTGTCTGTATTTGTGCAGAGATCATTTAAATGTGATTGTTTTTAACATCGGGACCAGTTTACCACAGTGGACCACAGCAGATAAATGGGCATGCGAAAAGCACCCATACTTTACTATTGTCTCTTTTATTCATGTCTGTTGCAGTATGACTCTTATATAAAGAGGATAGCGCTCACAGTGTTCCTAGTAGCAGCCTGATACCAACACCTGATCGCCTCCTCTCTTCTATATAAACATCGTATGTCAAGAGGTAGCGCTCAAAAGTGCGTATCACCCATTAATATGTATCACCAAGACAATATTTTTCACTCTTACTGCAGATGCAGACACAGTTCCTAGGTTTAAAACACCTTAGCGTAAAATGTCCATACAGAGCCAATGACAGGTGTTAGCTAAAAGTCCATGTACACATGCCCTAAAATTTAAAACTGGACTAAACAGCTAATTTCTTTTCCATAAGTAAACACAGCGTAATGAAATGTGGGTTCTTCAAGTTGTGGACCCTCCACCAACACCCTTTGTGGTCCACTCACCGCTGTATTAGACCAACCAATGGTCTATATGCACATTGGGACCGTTCCTGGGTCGTCCCCCACCTCTCGATCAAGTGTAGTGGATCTCTGTTTCAGCCAAACCTCTTCATATATATTGCGGCCTTCTTGCTAAAACTCAGTGAAGAAAACTCCACATAGCGTAATACTGCTAAAACTTATTTATTCAATAAAAAGCAATTGCACTCACATGTTGTAGAATAAAAACAGCGCATAGAGTAATTTATAGACGGGCTCTCCCCCGTTCAGGTGGCCAGGCTGGCAGGCTCCTCTCAGTGGGTTCCCCTCTAATTCCGCCGCGCGCTCGGAAGAAAAGACGCCACTCGTGCCTCCTCGCCGCCGCTCACCCTGTTGCTGTGTGTTCCAGCTTCCGCATCAGACTCCGCCCTATCGATTTCGTCACTAAGTGACTCATCAGGGGCATGGAGTCTGATGCATCCCACGGACATTTAAGCCGATGAAGCGCTTCCCGCGCATGCTCCCTACATATCCTAGAAAGCCTGCCAATCTGCCGCCATCTAGAGGATAAAACTGTTTCTACGCTCCAAATGTCACATTAACTGAACTCACATATTAACTCTTACGTGAACATACTACTAATTCCTTATTACTTTACAATTCCCACCCCTAAATCTCTAAGTGCACACCCCTACCTCTAACAGGCCATTCTCAAGCTAGCTGGAGACAAAACATGTCACTACCCCAACCTGGGTAATTACATATGTTAAAGCTCATGTGTGTTCATACGTTCCTGCCCCCATCCCATACCTACTTTTAGTAAACCCCTTACCCTACTACAACCCACCACCCCCCCCTTTTAGATCCTGGATTCCATTCACCCTCCATCACCCCTTAGCATATATTGGGGATCATGGGGCATGAACACATGCCCACACATTTACACGCCACAAAGATATCATTCCAACACATTTTGAAACTGCAACATGTCATAGTTCTACACATATGTGCCCCCCCCCCCCTACCACCATGAATACATCCACTGGATACCCTTCAATTCCCCCTTCCTCATACCCCTTTGGATGTGAATCATTCCACCCCATCAGGGCGGTAGGCCATCAGCTGGACCAGGGTGCATGCGCACACATCACACCCCTAGTCCCCCAGAAAGCATACCAGATCGATATCTATATTAAGGCCATCCGGTCTGAGTGTACCCATCCGATGGATCCACTTAGTTTCCTCCTGTGAAACCCTTTTGAGTTTATTGCACCCCCTCCAATTCGGGATGATTTTCTGTAACGCACAGAAGGACAGCTCTTTGGGGTTACAGTTGTGATGACTACAGAAATGGGCTGAGACTCCATGGTTGGGGTACCCCTTCACAATGTTGCGGATATGCTCCCCCATCCTTTCCTTTAAGGTACGTGTAGTTCTCCCAATGTACTGCCATCCACATTTACACCAGGCAAGGTATACAACAAACCTATCATTACAGGTAATGAATTCCTGAATTTTAAAGGTCTTACCATTGCTAAAAGATGTCACCCTATTAGTTTTTATACCTAAGGCTTCCCTGCAGGCTTTACAGCCCCTGCACGGAAAGAAACCCGCTGTTTGCCAACCCTGCATGCGTGGTACCTTCTTGGGCTCCACACAGCTTGGTGCAAGAATTTGTTTTAGATTTTGGGCTTTTCTATAAATAAATTTGGGTTGGGTTGGGATAATACTCCTTAATGTCAAATCCGTTTCAAGGATGCCCCAATGTTGTTTAATAATATTCTGGAGCTGTTTATATTGAGTATTATACCCTGTGATAAAGGCCAAATCATACTCACCCTTGGTCTCTTCCACTCCCTTATCCCTTAATAGTGTTTTCCTATCCAAATTTCCCACCCTTTCAATTTCTCTATCTAGATCTTCTTCAAAATATCCCTTCTCCATAAATCTGTTTTTCAGGAGTTCCGCCTGCCTATAGTAGTCATGTGTGTTCGTACAATTTCGTTTCATCCTTAAAAATTGTCCCCTAGGTATCCCCTTAATCCATGCCGGGTGGTGACAACTATCCACAGATATATATCCGTTCCTATCAGTGTCCTTGAAGTGACTTCTCGTTCCCATTACATTGCCTTCTCGCATTATCTCCAAATCCAGAAACTGAATGAGATCCTTGCTTGATTGCATGGTGAGGGAGATACCCAGGTTGTTGTTGTTAAGATGATCCACAAAGGACCCCAGATGTTCCTGCCCTCCCCCCCATACAAAGAAAAGGTCGTCTATGAACCTACGCCACAGCCTTACCGAGCTGCCCACTTCCTCCAAGATAGACAGCTCCCACTTACCCATAAATAGGTTTGCAAGACTCGGGGCATAGCTTGCCCCCATGGCGCATCCCCTTGTCTGATTATAGAAGTTCCCATCATGCCAAAAGTAGTTCCGTTCCAGGGCAAACTTGAGTAACCTCAATATATATATCCTTTGTTCATCTTTTATTTTTTCCTCCTTTTTAAAGAAGAATTCAGCCGCCTCCAACCCCAATTCATGTTTTATGTTGGTATACAGAGAGGAGACGTCCATTGTCACCATAACCTCTGATTCATTTAAAATTTCCCCTTCTATTGTTTGCAGCATATGTTTAGTATCCCTCAGTACGTTAGGCAACCCCTCCACCATTGGTTTGAGGAACTCATCTAGATATTGCCCCAATCTGTGGGTTACTGACCCTATCCCACTGATTATGGGACGTCCGGGAGGATCCTTTTTATTTTTGTGCATTTTTGGGACTTGATAAATAATGGGTATCCGTGGTGCATCTGGAACAATGTATTTGAATTCTTCATCCGTAATTAATCCCCTATCCATCCCCTCCCTGAGTATCTCCCTCAATTCTGTCATATATTTTCCTGTTGGACCTCCTTTTAGCAAGGTATAAGCTTCTTTATCACCCACCAATCTGTCTAATTCAGTCTTATATTGGGATTTACTTAATACCACCACCCCTCCTCCCTTATCCGCGGGTCTCACCACCAGTCCTTTACCCTCCAACATATCCCTAGCCATTTCCCTTGTACGCCCATTTCTTTGTTCCGGGATCTTGTTCATATCCTTGATGACCATGTTCTTAAATACTTCAATTGCATTGTAATTGGTATCCTGTGGATTAAATGTGGATTTTGTGCGCAAATTTGTGTGCACATACCTCTCAGGTTGCTTACTAGTAAAATTTCGATTAGTCCGACCAGCAAAGTATTTCTTTAGGTGAAGTTTCCGCGCAAATTTATTTATATCAATGTATGTTGAGAATTTGTCCATACCTTGCCTTGGTGCATGTTTCAGACCCCTATCCAACAATTGTAATTCTTTTTGATTGAGATCAGTGCCACTAATGTTGAACACCCCCTCCCCTGTCACTGCCTCATCCGCTTTGCCCCTCTTCCCACCCCTTGTGCCTCGTCTTGCTCTCTTTTTCCGTATTGTGGTGCATATCCTGCCCCGTCCTGTCTCCATTCCCTCTCCCCATACCTCGGAGCCATCTCTAAAAAAGGCTCCATTTGCTTCTGCTGTCTAATTGGGTCATAGCGGTTATAAGTGGGTACATTAAATTGGTTGTGAAACTCATTTCTGTATCCCCTCCCCTGCCCTCTATTTGCTACTTGATAGGGACTTCTCATTGCACCCCTATTTTGTCCCCAACCCCGACTCCCATTCCCCCACCCCCCTCTTCCCTCCCCCCCATAGTAACCATAATTTGCCCCCATTTCACCATTTTGTGTATATCCAGGTTTGGGGCCTACCCTTTGCTCAACCACCTGCTCCTCTACCTGCACTCTCTGTTTCTGCTGTCTATTTTCCTCAGCTTTGGCCAGAAGTTCTGCAGCTTTTATTTCCTCTTTTTTCTTTATCTGCCACCTATATACTTCTTTTTTCCTTGTTGCATCTGCGTCTCTTTGGAATTTTTTCTGTTTCTCTACTCTAACATCTTTTTCATTTTTTTCCAATATCTCACCTAATCTTTTGGATCTACTTTTGTATTCCTCTGAATTATTAAGAGGGGTCATTTTTGTTTTAATTTCATCTATCTCCCCTCCCAATCTCTCCAATCTTTTATTTTTCCTTTTAATCAACAGTTTTACTAGACCCTTGCCGCACCCATCAAAGTAATCCTCCCATTCTTTGTCATTCTCCTCATCATCCTCCCCATCATTAGCAGCCATATCCCATCTGAGTCTTTTGGGTATAATCCCCTCCTTATCATACTTTGTGAGCGCGGCCAGGTCCCACCATGTACTTTGTTCTTTTATCATAACATTTTGGAGTTTTTTAAACTCCTGCTCCATAGTCCCCCCTATCTCCCCACTGTCAACAAAAACCTCATCCAAGTTAACAATTCTACGGGCTCTCAGTTCAAAGGCATCCATCTTACTATCAAACAAAAATGTCAGTTTATAGCATTGGAGGTAATCAAGAGATTTGGATGTTTAGTTTCCCCCCACCCCTGCTCGAGAACTGGAAATCAACCAAAAACAGTTCTTAGTGTGCAGCTCAGCACACCAAAAGACATAAAATCCTATGACCCAAAAAAATGAAAAAAATAATAAAAAATGCTGTTTCGCTCCTCTCAAGTGGTTTATAATCATATATAAAGAGGATAGCGCTCACAGTGTTCCTAGTAGCAGCCTGATACCAACACCTGATCGCCTCCTCTCTTCTATATAAACATCGTATGTCAAGAGGTAGCGCTCAAAAGTGCGTATCACCCATTAATATGTATCACCAAGACAATATTTTTCACTCTTACTGCAGATGCAGACACAGTTCCTAGGTTTAAAACACCTTAGCGTAAAATGTCCATACAGAGCCAATGACAGGTGTTAGCTAAAAGTCCATGTACACATGCCCTAAAATTTAAAACTGGACTAAACAGCTAATTTCTTTTCCATAAGTAAACACAGCGTAATGAAATGTGGGTTCTTCAAGAGTCTTTTCTTCCGAGCGCGCGGCGGAATTAGAGGGGAACCCACTGAGAGGAGCCTGCCAGCCTGGCCACCTGAACGGGGGAGAGCCCGTCTATAAATTACTCTATGCGCTGTTTTTATTCTACAACATGTGAGTGCAATTGCTTTTTATTGAATAAATAAGTTTTAGCAGTATTACGCTATGTGGAGTTTTCTTCACTGAGTTTTAGCAAGAAGGCCGCAATATATATGAAGAGGTTTGGTTGAAACAGAGATCCACTACACTTGATCGAGAGGTGGGGGACGACCCGGGAACGGTCCCAATGTGCATATAGACCATTGGTTGGTCTAATACAGAGGTGAGTGGACCACAAAGGGTGTTGGTGGAGGGTCCACAACTTGAAGAACCCACATTTCATTACGCTGTGTTTACTTATGGAAAAGAAATTAGCTGTTTAGTCCAGTTTTAAATTTTAGGGCATGTGTACATGGACTTTTAGCTAACACCTGTCATTGGCTCTGTATGGACATTTTACGCTAAGGTGTTTTAAACCTAGGAACTGTGTCTGCATCTGCAGTAAGAGTGAAAAATATTGTCTTGGTGATACATATTAATGGGTGATACGCACTTTTGAGCGCTACCTCTTGGCAGTATGACTCTTGCAGGTCAATGTGGGAAAATGCCATTCTTCATAATTTGTATAGATTAGAGATTGCTTTGCCATTTATCTAATAAGTGGTAAACATCTGCTCGGGAGTGTAAGCGGATTTGCACTGTAGTGCTACAGCACAACTGTGAAGAATGAGTTGGGACTTTAATTCAGTAATGGCTATATGCTGCTGCTTATGTTCTAACCCTGCAGAGGTTGTAATCTTGAATAACTGTAATGTAAGGCTCTACTAGAATCGGCTGGTTTCAGGGTCAGTAACTCACCTTTTCACCTTTAAATCAGTACTTTTGTATAGCTCTGCCCCCATTGGCAAAACTGCTGTGGCATTTTTTTCCACCGCCTCCTGTGTAACCATGACCCACCCCCAGCTTGGCAGCCGTGGCCTAAGAAGTGGCTACAGAGTTGGGGGCAGGCTGCTCTGTGCAGGTCACGGTGCCCTTAATGTTTCCAGACAAAAATGGCCGAGTATGAATACCGATTTTATGGGCGAGACAGTGAGCTACTGCTCCTAGCACCTGCCAATTCTATTACAATTTTAAAAGCGCTTTAAAGTAAAGTTTTTCTTGATTACAACCTAGGTGCTCTTCAATGTGTAGTCTAGATACTCTTTTTGCCGCACGTGTTCTACGTTTATGAATTTTTCGTATTGTCTCTAAGCCAAATCCATAACTGAGTCCAGTCGTGTATAATTTTTGCATGGCTATTCCAACTTTGATTCCAACTTCCGTGTTCTCACAGTAGCTTGAATATTCCATTGAGTTATGTGGTATATCTTGCTTTTCAGGTTGCTACAATTTAATCATTACCGCTCGGGTGTGCAGTATTGTTTGACAGCCAATCACAATTTCTGACTCCCAATTTGCTCATATAAGCAAATCACTTTTTACCACTTTATGAAATAAGCCAAAAATAACTCTGCAGTAACTACCTTAACACTGGCTGACCAATCAGTGGTCAGGATATTTGTCTAACTTTTATGCACAATGCACATTATGTTTCTTCAACAATTTATCTCTTGCTTCTTGTTTGCATTTCTATTTTTAACATGTGGCCTGCCTCAGTTCCCCTTCACCCAGTTGCGGTACAGCATTAGCCAGTATATATAAGATTAAACAAATTATAATAGTTCCAAGTTTTCCTAATGCTATACATTTATTACTGTGTAAATAATAAGTGATCCATTTAATTCTTCTGGGGCTAATGCAGTGCCGAAAATTACCCTTCCCTCCATGGCCGTGTAAAATGTATGCAAGCCAAGCCAACTGATAATAGCCTGACGTTTTAGATAAATAATGGTGCCCCAGGCAGTGTACACTTGATAATGTTTGACTGCTTTGAAAGGAGTTGTTAAGGAAAAGAAATTCTCTTTTTTATTCATGCAGATTGCTGGATAGTGAATATGTTCATGCCCAGAGAGATCAAACTGATATATTGTGTTTTCAGCTGCTGTGCAAAGGCTGATTGGCAATTACTATGAAGGCATCTGTCACATGTTAACGCACAATAACAACTCGTAGAAGGCGGCTGTGGAATGTATCTACCGCTCTAAAGTGGACTGATCAGAATTCCGCCACAGCCATGGAACAGGCTTATGCAAAACAAAGGCTTTCTCAGGCTTCTAAATGACAGTGAAAATCCACGCAGGAGATGTCCTGAGCAGGCAGATGCTTGAAATATGTTTCATAATTAATGATTTCAGGCCACAGGTGGGTGAAGTGACGCAATTGTTTTGTGTCTTTTAACCGTCACAGATGCCGGTGAAAGGTCATATCAGTTACATGTGTTGGTTATCAAAGCACACATATCAGGATTTCATCTTTGACAGGCAGAGGTGGCGAGTGCAAATGGCTCAAGATAAGACCATAGTAATTGTTAGAGATGAAGGGCCAAGTTGAGATTGGCCATGTTTCTGCTGCAGTTAGGAAATCCGCCTACTTTAACTTTTTGTTCTGGCCAGTGCAAAATCGTATGCATTTCTTCAGCCAATGCTGTACCAAGCATTGAGGATGTATTGCATACCTTTCCAAGACCATACACAATACAATAATTTAATGAGTAGTCAAATCCATAAGTAACAATTGTTTGACTGGTTTTGTAGACTTGAAATACTATTACAAATACTACTCAAATACTACTCAAATTGCATCTATAGTCTAAAGCCTTAAATGATCCAAGCAACTTTTTTATGCAATTTGTCTTGGGTTCTAATAGCTGAGGGGCTACCATTTTGCCCCCTCCCCTTACTTATACAGGAGAAGGTGTGAATGTAATTGTTACTTCTCTAAACTGTTTGAAGCACGGTGTCCCATCCACCCTGCTGGTGAAACTTTTTGGTTGCCTGCCGCTACTGTTAATTACAGCAGTCCTTGTCTGACTGCTCTTTCTGTGGACAGCAGGCTGTGGAAATAGGGTAATAAAAGCCTCTAACGAGCATTTAAATGTAAAAAGAAGAAGTATAATGGATTTGTTTAGGAATGAGCCACATTATCAACATGCATTTTTAATGTGCTTTTTGTAGATGCCCTGTGGGTTAAAAATGCTGCCCAGTTCACTTGAAACAAAGCATGAAATGAATAATATATAAACATTTTCCAAGGTGCTGAAAAGATTAATACGCTTTTCCCTTCACTTAGCTGCTAATTGATAAGATTGCCTTTGCCTTCCACAATTATCAAATTATGTTAACGTGTACTGTACTGCATAAACCGTGCAGAAAACTATTTGCAGTATCTGGTGTGTGTGGGCGGGGGGAGGGGTTTAGGCTTTTTCAAGAGCAGAGAATGTTTTCTCCTTTATTTGCTCAATAATTGCTTATTTACAAATCGCTCTAATTTTTCAACAAACCATCAATAATAATATGAAGTAGTTAGTGAAGTATAAATTACATTAGATCAGCTTTGTACTGTAGTTGTAGTTGTTTTTCCTAAGCTTAATGTTTTAGAGCAAAGATTCAATTTTAAGTTTTATTCCACTTTAATTGCAAACTTTTCAGTTTGCTATAGAAAGCTTATCCACTTAAGTGTTCCTAAAAGAGCTGGGACTGTCAAAGCATGTTGCATTGTTGTCAATCAGTAAGTAAACCTACTTGTGTCTACGGAGAAATATGAACTGGGGAAGAAGGGGGGGGGGGGGGGTTAACATGGAAAAAAAAAAGAAATCAAATTATTTTTCACAATAAATGTTTGCTTTATTTAGAAGTCCAATGCAATTGTACAACGTAAAGTTACATTGTATGAAATCATACTAATGTATTAAACATATCCATTTAACTGGCTGGAAAGTGTAATGGTTAAGGGCTCTGCCTCTGACACAGGAGACCTGGGTTCAAATCTCGGCTCTGCCTGTTCAGTAAGCCAGCACCTGTTTCAGTAAGGAGTTTCTTGGGCAAGTCTCTTTAACACTGCTACTGCCTACTGAGTGCGCTCTAGTGGCTGCCTCGCAAGCGCTTTGAGTCCGACAGGAGAAAGGCGCTATACAAATACTGCCATTATTAACTGTATGATTCTCAGAAAAGTATTGTGTATGCAAGGCATTCAAAATTACACAATACAATGGATTTTAGTATTGAAATTGTAAAATTTTACTCAGATATGTGGCTTATGGAACTAGAGAGAAAACCATAACCAATCATTATCTTGGCTTCTGGGTTTCAACATTTTAGGTGTCTCCATTTTATAAACCCAAATTAAAAATTTCAAATCTAATTTCTAAAAATATTTTATTTTCTTTGGAAAAAACATTTCTTAGTTTCTTATAAGCAAGCCTATAAAAAAAATGAAAATTCAGTCTACTCTTCTCTTGTTTTTTTAATGGAACCTGAGCTATGTCAAATTAAATAGAAGTTTCAGAGTTAAAAAATATTGAAAGGCTTTAACTGAGGAACCACAACGACTTAGCTAAAATTTAATATTATTTATTTTCTCCATGGTGCCAACAAATAACAAAGAAATTCCCAAAATCGAAGGGCTTTCATGAAACATTTTATTGATTTGACACAGAATAACCAAGTAAAGCCATATCCCATCACCCTGGATGAGACTACCTAATATGCCATGTGCTAATGTTTTAGTTTCCCTAATCTGCAAACAAATACTGGTCATTTAGTAGCTTACCAATGGTTTTTCCCTCAGAACCATTTGCAGATCTAAGTATATCATATTTTATATAGACATACATAAATTACATTACATTGACGTTTCTCTCTTAGAAGTGTAACGATAGGTGTCAGCAACCAGAGAGAGAATCTGATTCTTGGCGATCTGCAGTATCCCCAAGAATACAGATATACCTGATTATTGGGGATCTGCAGAATCGCCAATAATCAAATATGTCTAACCTCTAGACACCTGAGTGTGTAAGTGTTTTGGTGCAACAGTAACCTTTGGACCACCGGGGTAGCAGGTGGTCCAATAAATAGAGAAGACTCTACTGCAGTCAAGGACACCTGGAGAGGGAGTCCCTGACTGATAAGGAGCAGTGTCCCCTCTGTAGAGCAGGGGACCCCTGCGGAAAGGCTGGACACCCTGCGGGGGGTGACAGCCAGAAGGTCAGACAGGCTGGGTCGGCAACAGAGTATCAGATATGCAAAGTACCAAATCAGAGATCAGAAGAATAGTCAGGAACACTACAGGTTATAACAGATATTAGAACAAGGCCTAGTCTGAGGTGTGAGGTCCGTGATCTCAACACCCTGGAACTATGCTAGAGAATAACACAGATGATATACAGTATTCCTAGTCTGGGGTGTGAGGGCCGTGATCTCAACACCCTGGAACTATGCTAGAGAATAACACAGATGATATACCGTATTCCTAGTCTAGGGTGTGGGGGCCGTGATCTCAACACCCTGGAACTATGCTAGAGAATAACATAGATGATATACAGTAACTGGCTAAGTGTGGATTCCCAGGTCCTCCTGGTTCCACCACACTGAAGGATCTGACTAAGGTCTGAGTGCTAACACATAGGCATTCGCAACGCCAGACAACCAGCAACTGAACAGCAGGAGATATATATAGTAAAGCGCTCCACAGTGCCACCCAGCTCCCATCAACCAATCACTGACTGAGCAGGGATCAGCTGAACGCCCTGATCAGCTGATCTTCCTCCTATTGGTATAAAGAGCTTGTCTTGCAGTGCGCGCGTAGCTCTCCATCTGTGTGCACTACTAGGTCCAGACAGCCCAGACACATGTTGCTGCGGGGAAACCGCCGCACTGGACGCGGAATCCGCAGCCTTACCAACAGAACACGCGGCGGCCCCCACGCCATTCCTCCCATGTGCACCACCAGTTCCAGACAACCCAGACGCATGCTGACGCGGACAAACCGCCGCATCAGACGAGGAAACAGCCGCTTTTCCGCTATTCATCACAAGAAGAGAGAGTTTACACCATGCATACGTAAATATTGATTATTACTGATCATGTTCTCTTTAAGTTATTATTTTATGCCAACAACCTTTCCAGAAATTAAGTCAAAGAACAATGAAAAAGAAAAACAGAAGACAGGGTTACATTTTGTGTTGCTTTTGTAGGCTATATCTGCCTGTTAGCCTAACCATGAGGTTTGGTAGATTTATTTCAGTAATTTAAATAATCAAATTCCAATAATGTGTTAAAATATACATTTTGAAAGAGGCAGCAAATCAATGAACAGAGGGTCAGAAGAGTTTATTAATTAATAGTGGAGTTTATTTAATATCATTTATTACATATTATTTATTGATATTAGGGACTGAAGTTATATTGCACATGGTGGTTTTGCTGTGTTTGAAGTGGTGTTGTACTTTGCATAATATCTGTTTAGTCCCAGTTTATACAATTCATCAAGCTGTTTCACTGTTTTGTTTGCTGAATCAATATACTGCACAGTAAGGAGATTTAAGGGAAAATGGTTTTGCAATGTGTGCTTTGTGTAGTACAAGCACCTACCCCAGTGATTTTATTTTTGTAACGGTGGTTGTGGTTGTCCAAGTTGCCAAAAGGAATTTTGGCTGTAATTAGCAAATGCGCAAGAGAATTGCTAAGTATGGACCTTAAACTGTATATCCAGGAGTGGAACATTATTTGCCTGTCTAAGAAGTGTATTTCAATAGCTTGTTGCCATCATTATATCCTAAATTTTGATGCACAAATTATGGTACTGTCGGAGTGTCCTCTCCTTGGGCATGACTTTTTGCATCAAGTTATAACATTGCATCTACTGACTCACCTTTCATTGTTCTCTTTTGTCTAAGAACTTCTCTGAGATGTAAGACCAATTTGAGTGCTTTTGGCATCATTTTTGGATAGCCAATAGTTGCCTGCAATTCCAAAAAGCGCTTTGCCAAAGCAAGTGTATTGAGGGGGAGCCATTTGCATTATTGCCATTACGCAAAATGACGAACGAGAATCCTGCAACATTTTGAAAGTGATTACGCTTTAATTCAAAATACACAAGCACTGCAAAATTGCTTTTGAATTGCGTTTCAAAAGCAATTTTGCAGTGATTGGGGTAGGGGCGAATTTTTAACCAGCTGAGCGGTCTGGACGAGCTCAGCTCGTCCAACACCGCCAGAGGCTGCCGCTCAGGCCCTGCTGGGCCGATTTTCACCAAATAAAAAGCAGCACACGCAGCCGGCACTTTGCCAGCCGCGTGTGCTGCCTGATCGCCGCTGCAGCGCAGCGATCCGCCGCGTGCAGCGGCGAAAGAGGGTCCCCCCAGCCGCCCGAGCCCAGCGTAGCCGGAACAAACAGTTCCGGCCAGCGCTAAGGGCTGGATCGGAGGCGGCTGACGTCAGGACGTCGGCTGACGTCCATGACGTCACTCTGCTCGTCGCCATGGCGACGAGGTAAGCGAAACACGGAAGGCCGCTTATTGCGGCCTTCCGTGTTACTTCTGGCCGCCGGAGGCGATCGGAAGAACGCCTCCGGAGCGCCCTCTAGTGGGCTTTCATGCAGCCAACTTTCAGTTGGCTGCATGAAATAGTTTTTTTTTTAATTTAAAAAAAACCCTCCCGCAGCCACCCTGGCGATTTAATCAGAACGCCAGGGTGGTTAATATACTTACCAGGTGTTTTGATGTCTGGCTTGCAGCCCCTCCCTCATTGCATAAGGTCGCAGGAGCTTCTCTAATTGGAACTAGAGCAACACCTATGACCTCCTTTGCTGGGGGCGGGCTTCATGATAGAAGTCGGATATCGGGACACCCATAAGTATATACATTTTATTCCTACAGGAAATTTAAACTCAAAAGTGCTGTATACCAAGCGCTCCGGTGATCACTGCACAAATTGCATGCAGTGGGTCCCTAGCCTTCAGGCTCTTGTCAGGCTTTTTTCTATTGCATGTGCTTTGAGAATTTTTCAGAGCACATCCGATTTTCTGATCTCTGTGTTTTTTTTTTTGTTTGTTTGTTTTTTTTTGGGGGGGGGTTTTTTACAGAGAACAATAAGGATTTTATACTGCTCCTATTACAAAAATTGACTATAAGTTCAACATTTTGCTATAATACCATATTTCATTGAAGCTAGTGCAGACATTAGATTACCAGATGACTCTTGCAATTGGACCATACAGCACCTACATTCTATTGGTTTCTGAAGGAATGTACAGACTTTAAAGGACACCAGTTAAACATGAATCAGAATCAATTTATTTTCACCAAGTAAGTTTGCACCTACAAGGAATTTGTCTTGGCAGTTGCTTAACAAACACAAACAAAAACAATACAAGGACAGACAGTGTGTATATTACAAGTCAAGGACATTATAAGTATAGTGGCAGTAAGCAATGTGAGAATTGTTCATTTTCAGTTCTGTGCTGATTCCTTTAAAGTCCTAGCAGCTTTAACGTGGTTCAGCATTAAGTATGGCTACCGCTTGAGGAAAAAAACTGTTCCTGTGTCTAGAGGTTTTGGTAGTGATTGACCGGATTCTTACTCCTGAAGGCATGCGCTGGAAGATGGAGTGAGCTGGGTGAGAGGGGTCAGAGGCAATTTTGGTCGCTCTCTTTCTGCACCTGCTAGCATAAAGATCCTGCAGGGGAGGTAAGTACAGCCAATTATCCTTTCCACTGATCGGATGATGCGCTGCAGCCTCCCCTTTTCTAATGCTGAGCAGGAGCCAAACCATACAGTCATAGATGATGTTATGGTAGATTCGATGATTGCAGTGTAGAACTGCACCATTAGATTTTGAGGTAGGCCAAACTTTTTCAGCTGCCGTAGATGGTACATCCTCTGTTGCACTTTCTTGACAATAGTGGCAGTGTTGTTGTCCCATTTTAGGTCATTTGAGATCGTGGACCCAAGAAACTTGAATGACTCTACCTGGGTTATTGTGGATCCATTTATGGCTAAGGGGAGGTGCTTGGGGGGAGATCTCCTAAACTCTATTATCATCTTCATAGTTTTGAGAGTGTTTAGTTCCAAGTTGTTGCTGCTGCACCAGGAGGAAAGCTGTCCCACCACATGCCTGTATGCAGACTTGTCCCCGTTTTGTATGAGACCAACTACTGTTGTGTCATCTGCAAACTTCAGAACCTTAACGGATGGATCTGTGGAGATGAAGTCATTGGTGTAAAGTGAGTAGAGCAGTGAGGAAAGCACACAGCCCTGGGGTGCACCAGTACTGAGCAACAAGTAATAGCTTTATGCTTAATTGCTTAAACCTTGACCATGATTGGAACTTCCTGCTACTTATCCCCCTTCCTTTCATTGGACAGTACTTAGCACTTGGCCATGTTGAATGTCCATGAACACCTGAAATGTTCACAAAACACTTTTTAGGGAACAAAAGCCGTATTTCTTTACTTGGCTCAGTACTCCAAAAAATATTTCTGTAGAAATCTGTGGATAACCTTACAGACCTGCATTGCTGTCTGATTCACTCATAAGTATTTGATCATGCGACCATCATTGAATGTCTATACATAGATTAAAGCTGGAAAATACATCTGTCCATTTATGTCTAACATTGGCGTAGTTTTCCTCTTTGTCCTGGTTTGCTGCAGAGTCTTCTATGTTTTTGACAAGCAGGGGACTCTAAAAATAGATTCTGGGACACTAATTGAGCTCCTGACCCACGGGTTACACACCTTGTCTACTGCAGAAGAAAAAACAAAACTGTGCCTTTCAGATGTCCTACATGAACCTTTCTCCCTGAACAGCCCCACGGGATTCTGGGAGCTGTAATAGCTCAATAACTGAAAAGCTTAGGATGACCATGTTTACTTCACTGAAAAAACACTGAAGTCCTGAAGTACATGTGGACTCGATTTGGAATCTGTCCAGAAATTTCTCTAATTTGAGGTATCATAAATTTCCTGCTCATGCTGATTTATTAAGCTCAGTAAATCACTCTGTGTGCATTCAGGGTTCATTAACCTTTTACTGATGGGGGATGTCTTACACTTTTTTTTTTTATTATTTACCAACCTGTGCAAAATATTTTATGCCTCATTAGCACCAATTGAACATTTTATGACAATTATGTGCCATGATAGCAATTAAATATAATTTATCAAACCTCTGGCCTGACATGTCATTAATGTAATGGTATTATTTTCTTTGATTACAATGAGAGTTCCAGAAAGGTCGCGTGTGTCTTTTATGAACTTATGGTTATTTCATGTGCACCGCTAGATGGTAATTTACTGGAGCATTCATTTTAAATATGGTTGTAAAAGACATTGACATGCCAACTGTGCAAACATAGGCCAGGTCAGATTGAAGAGGACATGGAGACATAATGTGTACCAAAAAAAATTTGAGGAAACCTTTGGAGGATAATGCAAGGTATGAAACTAGAAAGAGAAGACTAACTTTTATATATTTATTGGATATATTTATAGGTCTTTTCCACTGAAAAGAGTAGCTTTTTCCCTGCTGGGAATTCCTCTGTGTGGGGTCATTCAGTGGCTTTTGTTCTTCTGTAAACCACTAGAAAGCAGAGAATAGCTAGAAATATAGCTCATAAAAACTGGCAGAAGAATATTGAACAATATTTTTCTCCATAAGTGCCAGAAACCACTGAATGTATCACTATTATTCTTATAAATGCATTTTTTACAGCACTTTATGGAGTATGACAAAAAGTCACATCACTGATACCTCCTAAGGTAGAGCAATGCCTGAAGTAACCTGGTATGATGAGATAAACATGAGTACACATGGTACTAGCTCTACAAAATTGAACCCTTACAATGAAAATAAGTTATGAGACACCAGAACAGTGTTATATATATTGCTACTACACATTTTGCTTGAAGCTTATCCGGTTTTTACAAGTTATTTTGAATAAATCCAGACCTTCCCAACCAGAACTGAATATTCTGCAATCTGGCAGGCTGATGGGTGCTGATGTAACTGCCTGGAGCGTCCAGAAAAAGAAAAGTCAGACATGACCCAACAGTAACTATAGGTGCTGCTGTTAGATTACTGGCAGTAACTGGAGATTCTGCTAGTAACATATTTCTGGATAGTGTACTGGTTAAGGGCTCTGCCTTTGACATGGGAGACCAGGGTTCGAATCCTGGCTAGGGTCAGTACCTATTCAGGAAGGAGTTCGAGACGAGACTCCCTAACACTGCAGGGTGGCCTCTTGAGCGCATACCAGTGGCTGTAGCTCTTGAGCGCTTTGAGTCCGCCAGGAGAAAAGTGCTATATAAATGTTCGAATTATTATTATATGTACCCTAAAGTACATTCTAAGTGTGGCATTGTTTGTGAAGATCTGTAAGACCACCCAACCAGTACAAATTGTTAGTTATTAAATGATAGATGCAATGTAATTTGATTTTGAGAAAAGGAGGAGGAAGCAAATGCTTTACTTCCTTTATCAATGAGCTAGAATTTTTGAGATGGGTAGGTTCTTGTTCATCTGTGCTTGAAAGTATCAATGGTCTACATCTGAACTTGGAGCTATATGTTTGGTGGACCCAAGAGAGATGCTCTGTTGGAAAGTAGCAAATAGCATGCGATAGCATTGACAGAGAGGAGACAGCAGAGAGCCGATAGGAAGAGCCCTCCCCGCTACTCACCCCATTTGATCCAATGCACTTGTGGGCGGGACTTCAGAACGGCAGGGCAGGATGAGGCATTCAAAGAGGCTTCTCTGCATCACTGTCGATGTGCAGATAGACCCTTTAGTGGCATGTAAGCGCATCTAAGGTGATGCTGGAAGCCTTTGCCTCTGTAACAAGCTGAAACAGAAACCGCTAATGCTGACCAGTCTGCACAGCTTGCTGCAGAAACCTACTCTACGTTCCGCTACATACTGAACAGGGCTTGGTGAATTGAAGCAACTGTTTTGGGCAAATTACCAAACTTCTACCGCACCTGTGAAAATCTTTTTTGAATTTTGAATTGAAGCCCAATGTAGGACTTCCTTCTGTGTTCATGCAAACTCTTTTCTCGCTGTATAGTTGCAGTATCCATGAATAATGACCAAAGGTATAAACAGCCAGCAGCTGTACACACTTGTAAATATGGATTGGAATATCGATGTCTCAGACGAAGATTATAGGGGAATTTTTATGTGAAACAGTAAAGCTTAACAACTTGTTTTTCCACAAAGAATGTGAGTGGCCGTGTAGAACCGAGGGAAATTTATTTATTGGTATGTGTCAAAAGAAGCTGAAACCTCCTCCATTCTCAATTCTCCAGAGTTCTGCATCATTTTGGCTAGAAGTAAAATATAATAGTCAGTTGAAAATAGGAGCAGCCAAGTGAAAAGGCCTGTGTATTGGATAGTTTCAGTTGTAGAAATGCTTAATTTACAAGGACTGCTGTAGAAATGTAAGCAGCTTTATTGACTTGAAATTTCATTTATAGAGCTCTTTTTTCCACGGGATAAGAAATTGTAATATATTCGACAGGATAATTGTTTACGGGTTGGCTGGCGCATGCCTTTGTTCGTATTTAACCATGCAACAAATGCCTCAATTTTCCATCATTTATTTTTTTATTTTCTCTAGTAAATTTCCTGGTGTTTGAAACAGTTTTAAGTGGCACCACATTTGTTCATTTTATTACATAAATCAAATATTCAAGTCATGATTTTGATCAAACTTTCCATTGGAAGTCAAATGCATTTGACGACTTTCACAATCTGTTTTTTAAACCGTATAGTCAATCAGTTTTCTGTGTTCTCGTGCTGTCTGCACTTTTTTATTTGTATTCATTTACTTGAATTTAGTCTAAATGTACAGCTGCATCTAGGGGTTCTTTGGATGAGCCAAATTAGCCCTTGGGGAATTTTTCATTGGGTTTTAAAATTCCATTTTGTTACGAACTGTGTGCTGCTTTGTTCCTGCCTGCTGGTGGTTGTGTTTACTTGGACTTGCTTGGACTTTACACTTTGCCACCAGCAGGGGGCTTTATGGACATGTAGCAGCCCTGGTATGCTGTCCTCCACCAGCAGAGGGCTCTGTGGACTGTGAGCAGCCCTTCAGCAATTCCCACATACATCCTGTTTGCTACCTGGACTATATAAGAACTGCCTTTTCCTCCTGCTGGTTGCCAGAGCTTAGTAGGTCTTTGCAGCCCTAAGTTTCTGGACAACCTGCTACCTGATCCATTCCTTGCCCTGAGATTTGTATTTGCTTTTCTGTTGCTGAACCTTGTTTTCTGTCCTGACTCTGATTCCTGCCTGCTCCTCTGTACTTTGATTAGTTTGTTGCCTGACCTTGCATTACGTTTTGACACCGATTTCTGCCTGCTCCCTTTTGGTACTGCGATTATTTGTATATTATTCCTGTATATATTATCCTGTGTATATGTTTGTATATATTAGTTAGCTAGATTGGATAGGGTCTTTGGGGTTTTGCACATTTATTTGGTGAAAGCGCTGTAAATAGTGTGTCGTGTATGTGGTTAGTGTCTGCTCTGTATATAGTGTGTGTGGTGCATGTGATTTGCATTGTGTTTGTTTGCACGATTTGGTCATAATAAACCACTATTGCACATTATTCCTTCTTTCATTGTCTGTATTGCTGCACACTGGGGTCATCACCTGTTCCTCCATTCAGGTTTGTAACACATTTGAATTGCTTTGGAACTTTTATTGTTTATTAGAACTTTGGAAGTTCTAATAAACAATGAATAAGTTCATTCTTTCTTCACAAGTTGCAGCCTTATGAAGGTAAAGTAGTTTGGTGACAAGTTAAATGAAAAGTTTTAAACTGGCTGAGAAAGGGGTTAGAGAACCAGGAACTATCCCCAAAACCCCAATGGTGATATGTCTGCATCCGAATGTTCCATACTTCTTGAATACAAATAACATGATGAACAATGCTGCAGATAATGGTGTAAAAATGATTTTCATGGTGTGGCTTTATGTCGGTAGTGGAAAATAGAGTAGCTATCATGTTTTATTAAATGTTTAAAACATTACAGTGTAGACAGTAATATATTTGTGGCCTTTTATATCTCATACAGAGTTTTACATACAGTAGACTGCTTTTGCTTTAATATGCTGAGATAACAAATGTGCCAGCCTCATAGAGATGTATGCACTAAAATCATATAGAGAGTTCATGTAGAATATCCTATGAAAGGAAGCAAATCATCAGTCTATGCATGTAACCGTCATAACACCTCATTTGTAGAGTATCATCTTCACACTTTGCAATAATAGATTTCTAAGCCTTGTTCTTCTGACACCTTGAGACATTTTAAATTTTAACCGTCTCCAGTTTACCAGATGACAGAGACATTGATTGTGAGAGAGAATCTCATATTTAGGAATTTTATTAATAAAATGTTTGTTCTTGTCTTCTGGAGTCTGTGTGCTTGTGTATTCAACTTCCCCCCCCCCTCCCCCCCCAAATTTTATGCAATGCAAGCATTAGGCACTACTTTTACATGCAATAAAGACATCTATTATTCTTATCCCTGGCCTGTCATCAAGATGTGATTTTGCCACATTTTTTGCTAAAATAATTAAAGTGTACCAGAGACAAAAAAAAAGTTTTTTACATACCTGGGGCTTCCTCAAACCCCATACTCACAAGTCGCTTCCTGCAGCTCCGGTACCAGGTCCCTTAACTTCCTCCAGACGTGGCCAGTCTGCGCAAGAGAAGTGCGCCTTCTACACATCTCTCAAGCAACAACTGGAGAGATACTTAGAGAGTGCACTTAGTCTTTTCTTGACATGCGAGGTTACAGGACCACTATCTCGAAAATTGTAAAATTTTAAGTACATGTAAACATAAATAAATAAGTACATTTTTCCCGTAGTAAAATGAGACATAAATTACTGTTCACCTATGTTGATGTCACTTACAGTAGGTAATGGAAATCTGACAGAACCGACAGGTTTTAAACCAGCTCATCGCCTCATAGGGGATTCCCAGGGTTTTCATTATTTTCAAAAGCACTTAGTGAATGGCAGTTGCTCCGTCCAACTGCCAAAAAAGTGTATGGTGAGCAGGGAGGCTGGCCAGCATCAGTGTATACAATTTTTTCAAGGAGTGTCTTTTATAAAGAATAAAGGCCATGTTGAGAATTCCCTATGGAGAGATAAACTAGCCCAAAACCTGTTGGTAATGTCAGATTTCTACTGTAAGTAACAGCAACATAGGAGAAAAGTAGTTTATGGCTCATTTTACTCTGGAAGAAATGTACTTCTTATTTGTATGTGTTAACGTGTGATTTACATGTTACACTTTTTCACAATAGTGGTCCTTTAATGAGCTTCTGCATGGCCGGTTCATATGTGATCATCCACCACGGCTGTTTGTAGACTTTATCATTTAACTGCTTTAACAAATACAAACCGCTTATATAAAAATACCCTTGGCTGACAAAGTAAACAGCAGCATTCCTCCACTTATCATTACTATCAGAAATGCAGAAGGGAGAAGTTCAATTTCTGTGTACCTTTCTCTTACATCAGCGCATGGTTGGAATTAACAGTCCCCATTAATTCAGTGGCATGTTACATGCTGGAATGCAGACTGCTTCATTCTGACACTGCGCATTTGTCCTTTCTGATATTGACATTTTAGCTGATGTCATTTTTCAAGTTAAAGGTTTCTTTTGTTCAAAACATTCCAGGCATTCTTTTTCATATTCACTACTGTAAAATAAACTGTTCAACAGAAAAGTCCTATTAACATGATTTTATAAACATCTGAATACTACAGACATAAAGTATTTTTCAGTTTTTATGAACCACAAAAAGAATCATGTCTCAATTCACTAAGAACATCTAGAACTCAATTCACTAAGACCTGTTCGGTAAGAAATAATAGGTCTGTAAAATACATTATTCGATATGTTAGACTTTTTTTTTTAAATTTTCTAATATTTTCACACGTGGTAGTAGTTTGGTAATTGATCAAAAAACATGGCTTCAATTCACTAAGACCTGTTTGTTAAAAAGTAGAAGTCTAACCAATTGTGGAGTAGGTCTCGGCAGCGAGCTTTGTTCTGCTGAGATGTACTCTCACTTCTGGGCAGAGTTGTGCTGATTCTTTAGGTGGTCTCCTTAAAAGATGAGCCTTTCTTTGCAAGAGCTGCTTGTGACAGCTTGCAACAGTAAAAGGTATCCCCAACGTATCTTTAGATCTGCATGCATGACACTAGAGGACCCTCTCTCTGTATAAGTCTATAGATGTGTCTATGAATATGCCCTGGTATTGCACCTTGTGGTTTTTCTACTTTCTGCTGTACCGCCTGGCAGCATATTGGCACCAATGGAGCGAGGAGTAGAACGGGTTGGCTGCTTCTACTGGCTGTCTCCTATGCCTGTTTAGTTTACCGCATGACTGATTGTCAATTACCAACAGGTCCAGGTTAAAGGGGAAAGAGGCGCCCAGAGAAGATAAAATGCATTAAAAACAAATAAAATGAAAAAAAGTGAGGTGGCTTACCTCAATGAAGACAAATTCACGTATTAATAGAATTTTATTGTACTGGCAACGCGTTTTCTGGGTGCATACCCACTTCCTCAGGCCAAATACCAGTGCCCAATAGTGCTTGTAGCCACAAATAAGGTACCTTGGCTACAAGCACGATTTGTTTTTAATGCGTTTTATCCTCTCTGGGCCTCTTTCCCCTTTATCCTGTGCCTTTACCCTCCTTTCGGTGGGGATCATCCCTCTTGGCCAGTTTAGGTCATTTGAGGTTTACTTTTTATCAAGAGTGCAACCATTACCAGCTCCGTCTGGTCACCCGAGTGGAGTCAGGGTTATACATCTCCACCTGATTCTAGTGGTCGGTTGCTCTTCTGCAACCCACCTTTGTAAGTATAATCCATCCGCATATTTTATATACTTCTGGAACTGTGACATTTGGGCTCTTGTTGTCTCTGTGTTTTCTTTTTGCAGGGTGCCATTTTTATTATCCCTTCTTTTTGACCAAAAGGTTCAGGCTGTAGGTGAAATACTGAACATTTCACTTGTTTTACCGCATGCTCTAATCTTTCCAAATTGGTATTTATTGAGGCATTTAGCGCACTAATCATTCATTTACCCCACTAGTTGGGCATTTTAGTTTACCATAATATAACACTCTTTGTGAACTGACATTTAAAAAACTGTTTGGTAAAATCAACTTTTTTGTGCGTTATGGAATGCGTTAATGCTAAGTGAATTGAGCCCCTAGCGTATTTATGAAATGTAAACAGACAAAGGATAGGGGTTATTAAAAAAACAGGCCACACAGTAGTAGGACACTGAGCTACGGGTGGGCCATGACAGCACAGGTGGGGTGGACACAGAGCTCTGGATTTCTTCAGCGAGGTGGTGGTAGTTAAAGAATGTCCATTTCCCAGCCAATAGGTGAGTTATTTAGCCATTCGATAACCAATCCCATAATGGGATACAATGAGGATTAAGTTATCTATATTGTGAATTGTACCCTTACTTGTCTTTAAAGGTGGCCATACATCTCTTAACTTGGCCGGCCGATCGACCATCCGATTCAATAATTCTAATCGAATCATATGAAAATTGGTGCCGCCAAGAGCATTCCTGATTGACGATGCAACCAATTTCAGGCTGATATTGGTTGAATGTATCAATCGGACATGCTGCAAGGTCATCATGGACAATCGGGTGTGCGGTGCTAATGGCGAGTGATATCGCGCCATGTGATGAACGCAACAAAATCTGCGACGCTAGTGTATAAATGTGCCCCCCTTGTGTGTGCATTTAAACATAACCTGTCCTATGTCACCCACAGCGTGCTGCCAATCCATCTTCGGAATCCCCCTGCTCCATTACCGCTATACACCCCGTCGGCGTATAGCACATGACACGTGTGTGACATCTCAGAAACAAGCATTCCACAACAATCACCAGACGGAACTAAAGATGTCACCACCTGTGATAAATTACAGAATGTAAAACAAGTAGATATAATATTTTACAATGGGAAAACACTGACTAAATCATTTGCTAAGTAATTTTGTACAAAAATGAGCCATTTTATTCATTACGTTATTTTCACTACAGTTCCTCTTTAACCTTGTGGGGACCACGTGTAGTAAATCCTACACCGCACTTGTGGCTACCTAACTCTGATGTTGTGTAGGATTTACGCCACCTGCCATTTCCGCTCCTGACGCAATCGTGTGCACCCAGGACGGGAGATTAAGCTGTCATATGACAGCTGACATTTCCCCTCAGTGATCAGGAGCCATTGCTATTGGCTCCTGATCAAGTGATCACTACGATCGCTGGCCTTTCGTAGTGATCACTATTGGCAGCGGCGCTCTGAGGGGAAGAAGAGGTCGGGGACTCACCTTCCTAATGTTCCCCTGGCGATGGTCACTCCCCTCTGCTCTGACCGACATCTCCGCTCGCTCTGCCTTAAGTGTCTGGTCCCAGCTTGATGATGCCATCAAGCCGCGACCTGGAACTTAGCGGCAGTATGAGCGGGGATGCCGGACAGAACGGAGGGGACTAGTGCTGAAACCTAGGAGGTGAGTAAAGGCTGCTGGCAATACGGGGGGACACCTGGCTACACTGGGGACGCCATGCCAATCTAACTATACTGGGCATCCGGCTGCCTGACCCCAAATTGGCCTGGTCCTTAATGGGGGTTAGGCAGCAGGTCCCAAGAAGGTTAAATAATTCTGTCCAATATTGAATGCCTGTTTATAAAAATGTATTTATTGTTTAGCATTGGGCTGGAAGTAATGATCTGTTAATAGCTTGTTTTTAAGAAGGCATTCATGTACTTTATAGTGAAATTAGTTGAGTGCTTTTCTGTTTCTTCAGTTCCTCTTCACTAAAGCTCTCTTAAGCTCCCTGGCGATTTTCACAAAATAATATTTAAACTTGCTGTAACTCACATAAGCATGTTATTCCTAATCTTACAACAGAGAATACACCCTGATATAACAGATTCTTTATATCTCCTGCCACCATCACATTGTATTACAATTGTATGAGCTAGTAAATTCCTCGATTGTTTTCCCTATGCTGGCCCTATTACCTCTAGTATGGCATCATTACATTTTATAGATACAATATCTGGTGAATTTTCAACATTTTGTGCCGCCCACATCTCAAAAACCTCCAGTCTTGAATCACTTTGTTGAGATCAAGTCCTCACTTCACTAATCATTACCGCATTCAGTAATGCTGAAAACATCTGATTTTACTGAATACCTTCCCAAATTTCAGTTCACTGAACCTATTACCACACAGAAAATTAGAATTATAGACGAGTGAGGTAAATTACTGACTTGTGCGGTAAATGTCTCAAGGAAAGTCAAGAAATTGCAATTCACAAAGATTTACGCATTCAGTAAATCGGGCAAAGGTGTTAAATATTTTTCTTCAGCTCTTACCAGCCAATAACTCATTTTCTCCATGCTCTCTCCATGCAGCAGCATTGGCAGACAGCCAAGAGCCAAGCAGCCAGTAGGGAGATTCACACAGCCCAGCTTCTCAGCCTGATTTGTTCCGACATGATGGAAGGCGGGTCTTCACTGTATTAGAGCAGGGGAAGGTGACATTTTATGAGGCTTTTCTGCATCCCTTTAGATGTGAAAATCTGTATTCTGGCATACAGAAGAGCTCCCCCTGGTGGCGGCAGCACATCTAAAGGGATGACAAGGATGCACTGGGTAGAAAACCCTGACTCATACACATGCAACTCCCTACCTCACCACTGACCTGCTCCACAGCTGCCAAGTGACACTTGCCGAGCAGGGCTTAGTGAACTGAAGCATGTTTGTTCGGTAAATTACTGAATTTCTGCCTCATGCAGAAAATCTTTAGTGAATTTAGAAAAAAAAGTGTAAAATACTGAATGTTGTATTACACCAACCAAAAGGATTTTACTGAACTGCCTTTAGTGAATTGAAGCCCAATTACACATTTTTTCCACTCCATACACAAGGATGGACCAAATGAAACATTTACCGGTAGCTACTTGTTTTTTTTTTAAGCCAACTTCCCCAAAGTCAATACATTTTTCATTTTTTTTTAAATGCTGGAATTGATTGTATCGAATGTGGTGTTTTCAGTGATTTTATAACTGGGACAGAGATTGAGAACAAAAATGTGCAGCCAGACCCCAGAAACAATTTTAATCTGACAAAGGTTCTTGCCTGCTATAGCTAAAGCTAAAACTATGTGTTTTGGATGGAGTTCTAATATGAGTACATATACTGTTTTAACAGCTTTGAAGTGTTCCATAATTTAAAAATAAATAAATTGGTGAGCCTGGAGTACCACTTTAAATGGCCGGTGAATATATGTCCCCCTAGTCTAAAGCAGTTTCAAGCTGATAAATATACACAAGACACACAACATTTATATCGCACGTTTCTCCTGGCGGACTCGAAGCACCAGAGCTGCAGCCACTAGGGTGCGCTCTATAGGCTGTAGCAGTGTTTGGGAGTCGTGCCCAATGTCTCCTTACTGAATAGGTGCGGGCTTACTGAACTGGAAGAGCCAAGATTTGAACCCAGGTCTCCTGTGTTAGAGAAGGAGCCCTTAACCAGTACACTATCCAGCCACTGCATATCATTATCCAGCCACTATGAGGTAGAAAGGAAGTGGCACTGTTGACTTTTCTGAGATCCTAGCTGTCATGCGGATTCTCTGCTATTAATACCGTCTGAGCTACCATACTTACAGGATGGAATATCAATAAAGTTTCATTTGCAATCGTCTACAGTTGGCTTTGCAGCAATCTTTCTTTGGTGTTTACAACATCTTTCGTAGGGCCTGTTTCCTCTTGTGCCAAATAACTATAGCTAAATATTACTTTTCTTTCCCGAATGTCTAACATAATGTCCATAACATCTGATGCCATACCTGACACCTCCCTCAATGTTAAATGTATTTCTATTGCTTAACCTCCATTCTCCTTATAAATTCCTTCCTGACGTCTACTGTAACTCTAACCCTCTCCTTCCTAATGCACAGTCCTTTCTAAAGCCAAACCATAACATCGTTACCCTCATTGCTCAAGCAAACCTCCACTTACCCCATCCCTTAACTCTCTTTCTAATTTACTAATTTATTGCTTTACCCAAATGTCCTGCTCTATCTACTACTCTTTGTTTCTGTTCACAGGCTTTTAATTTAAGCACAGGCACTTGGCTGTTAAACCTAATTACCAGAAGTGGTTTCAGGACTTGTCAGCTTTTGGCTTTTTTGAAGTCCCGATTAAGTGCTTGGTGTGGGCTACCAGTATATAACCATCATTTAAAATTATTTTACTTATAACACTCTTGCCAGCGCCCGACTATGCAACATCCACTTTCCACTTTTCTGTTCTATCGGAGGGCCTTTTGGAGGTGCACAATTAAGACACGTGTAAAGTCAAAAGATCTGCAAGACAGCCAGGCACATTGAATAAAAAAAAAACCAGGTGATAAAGATGGCAGCTTTCAAAGTCCTCTCCTTTCAGTTCTCCTTTAAAGCGGAGAACCTTTCCAACTGTGTCCTAATAATCCTAGGTCTGTTTAACATTGCGTTCTATGTACTGTGTGAAATAACAATCCCGTGCTCTTCTGCCTGTTCTAAATCGGTTTCAAAATGCCAGCCCCATACTGATATATTCTTGTCACACTGCTATTGTCTAAAATGACACCACACGGACTAATTAGACCCAAGTGAGCATAATCATTTCTGCTGCTCCTACTCAGCCTGCAGCTCACAGCAGAAACGTACGGTGGTATTTGCGAAACTACAGTGTAATTATATTCCGGATTAATTTTGAGACACCTGCTAGTGACACTCGTGTAGTTTGGTGCAGTGATGTCTTTGGAAAGAAGGAAATTTCTGTGTGATTGTGTGACTATTAATAGTCGTTTATTTGTTTGCCTCCAAGAAGCCTGTACAATTACTCAGGATAAAGAAGAGATGGAGTTTTATGACTTATATACGGTCACATGAAGGCATCTCAGAAAATGTGCTTTGGTGCTTCCTACTGTAAAGAAAATATTAAAATTCCATGTACTTACTGTGACAAGTGAATGGAAAAAGTATTGACTTTTAACTGCAGAACCTCAAATTTTACATTCAGAAGTGTAAGTACAAATCATGGGCATTAATGCCCCGCCTCATGCTTCCACCCCTTTATACAGTGGTCCGCTCGACCAGGAGGTCAGTCAACCAAAAAAAAAAAAAAAGTGCAGCCACAAGGACTTCCCCATCCGATTAAAAGTGTGGGCACAACAGAGAACAATCACAATCTAATCTATTTAAAACATTTTATGTGTGCAGTGTATCTATGGCCATGGCCAACTTAAAACAAACCTTAAAAGTGAGGGAACAATGTGGATACAATAGGGCCTTTTCAGTCCTCGGTCCGTCTTGTCATTCCTGTGATGTGCCTAGTTAAAGTTATTCTTCCTATTTGGTCTTCAGTTCTCCTAGGGCAGTCTTCAGAACTGCTTGTGCTCCCGAGTAATAGCCCGAACTTGCAAGTTGTCCAAGAAGTACCAGAGATATCTGACCTAGGAGGTGTAATAACTTCACAAGGGACTGTGCAGGAACGATGGGATGGGCCGAGGTCCAGGAAGGCTCTCTGCTATCCAGAGCCTTCCTTCTATTTTGGTATATATCAAACATCAAGCAAGTTTTATTCTCTTTAGGTTCCCTTTAAGTGAAAATTCACCTAAAACTTTGGTATGATTACGCTGGGTAAGGGTGAAAATAGGAGTTTTATTGCTATCTGCACCAGCGCCAGAAATACTGCCCATCTGTTTTGGTTCCAACTATTTTTCGAAGTAGTAAAAAAAAGTGGGAAGAAGCCCCCCCCCCCCCTGGAAGAGACTTGGATGGCAAGAAAAAAAACCTGATGATCAATTAAGACCTGTCTTTGTGTCTTTCTAAGAGTACTCTATCTACTCTGACATACAGCCACAAGAATGGCAATGAACAAGACCATGTTCTTGGCCATGGTGGCCGATCAGGGCCATCTCTACCGAGAATCCATTATATCTACAGTCACCCGCTGAAAGATCTGTAGTGTCAGATACTTTTGGTTCAGCGCATTGCTCCCCTCCTTACCATGCCAACCAGAAGCCATGCCGTCATCCCTCCTCCTCATAGCAACGTGTCACAAGGCTGTAACCTAGCCACACATCTGGCCATATGGTCCCTGCAGTTGACTGTTCACTGTGTGTGAATATGCATCTTAAGATTATCCAGAATCTTCAAACATGCTGCACCAGGCAGGAGCCTTTGTTACACACAGATTATCCTTGGATAAGGGGAACCATGCACATTATGATCAATTTTTTTCCCCCATCGATTATCTATAGGAAATTAAAACCAACAGGCAGAAGAACAGGATTAAAGCTGGATTGCCAGCCATAAAATCAAATATAATTTATCCTCTGCTTTTTGTTTATTATACAGGCTTAAACTTGACCCTGCATTGCAAGCAGTCCAATGTAACCATACAAATTTGTTCTGTGATAAATCTCATCTCAGTCACCCTGTCTCTATTTGGTACATTGCTGAGGAGAAGGAAGCTTGTTATCTCCCCTCCCACATTCCTGCTCCTCACTGATTGGCTGAGGGCAGTTCAGTGTAACACAAGGCTGAGAAGGGAGAAGCTGCTGAAATACAATCTATGCTGTGTTCACATGTGTTTACAAAGCAAGCTCGCTATGACAGTGCAGTTTCTAGGGGGAAAAAAAGAAATAAAAAAGAGGAAATGACATCAGGTTTGGCTTCAGTCAGAGGTTGCAAAGATTGAAAATGCCTGAAACCGTTTTCTCTCTATTATTATATAAAAATCACTGAAATCAAACTGTGGACAGTACAATACACATTTTATGTAAGTAGAGCAAGTATTTATCTACTTATGTATATTTTTTTCCCTCGGATAATATGGCTGTCCCTGCTGCGTAAAAAAAATATTTTCTATTCAACTAAAAAAATTTCGGCTGGAGTTTGAAAATGACATTAATAAAGCAGCAACTGCTTGGACTGTCCTCCGGCAGCACCTGAGAGTAAGCAAGTACATCGTTTGCTTTATTTGTACCTGTAAGATGAATTCCGTTTTCTTCCACCAGCATTAAGCTATTATTCATTTTAATAAGTAATCCATTATGCTTCTGACTGTGTAGAGGCTAAGTGTGGAGATATTATAAATCATATTTAGGTTTTGATCTCGCTGCAAGATTAAACTGCTACATTACTTATTTTTCTTTGTTTAAATTTGCAGGCTGATTAGAAACACATGCACGTTTCCAGATGAGTCGCAGTGGCCTTCATTTGTTAAAAGCTTCCTGAGATCAGTAGCTACAATAATTAATTTTTGTGAGACTTGTGTTAGACAAGGCTATGACACATGCATCAAAAATACTACTCTCCGGTGCTAAATAAATTATACTAGCGCTATCAGAGCTACATATGTGTTAATGAGAAGCCGTACACTAAAGCTGCAGTGCAGAGTCCTGGGGTGTGCACACTATTAATATCTATGCAGCTGGAAGCTAATGAAAGAGAAATACAGTACTGAACAAATGACTTTATGGCTATATGTGCACTTTGTCACGCAGAAATGCAAGAGAGCTGTACAGAGAAGCTGCTTGGCTCCCAGCCAATCAGCATGTGTACTCAATGGAAAGGGGAGGGGTGGCTGTGCAAGGGGCACACTGCTGCAGAATTTTTCTTTGAGGTTCCTGCATTAACAGCAGGTGTTAGAAAAGGGTGACTCATTTCACTAGATAGCTGGAAGCGAGGTCAGCAATATTGGGGACACACAGCTTATCAGTGTGCACATAGCTTATTATCTGAGGCGTAATTATAGGGGAGCAGCCTCTACTCGGGGGGGGGGGGGGGTCGGGGAGAGCAGAGCAGAGCTGTATGGGTGTCCGCTACTACTTCTCAGATACAGGGGAACATCCTCCAAATCAGGCATTTTTTTGTGCTACGTATGTTAGGAGTATGAAGATAATGATGGTCACACTTGTTTTATGACTGCAAGATGGGGCCTCAGGCTGCAAAGGTCACCAAGGGGGAGCCAAGGGAAGGGATGTGAACACTGGTGGGCAAGTCCCTATCAAAGTATTGCTGGATGCCCCCATTAGGGATGATCACAGAGATCATAATGATAATAAGCAGTGGTGTTACTACAATTCATGGGGACTAGGGATAAAATGAGATGCAAGTGGTTCAGAGTTGATGCACATTTTATGCAATTGTATGCAGTTTGAAAATGGACCAATCCATTTTCAAACTGCATATATTTGCATAATTTCAGAACAATTTGCATCTCCTTGATCATCCCTAGTCCCCATGAATTGTAGTTACACCACTGCTTATTATTTATATGGCACCAACATCTTCCATGGCAGTGTAAATAGTACAAAAATCAATTAATTACTGATCTGACACAAATCTGATAGTTTTGAAATGTATTCCTTTCAATAGTGCTACTCCTGTGAGGTCTTCTGTTGCATTTTGGAGTATGATTGTATTTATTTTGTTGGCAAGGTTGGCTCTATAAGCGTTTGATCAGAAGTCTAGCATTGAGCCATAGACCTTGGTATTATACAGTAGTAACCTGTCCTTTGTAGATAATGAGTATTATTTAAACAGGTGCACCAGACAAGAGTAAAATAGTATTAAAAAATAGTTTAAAATGGGAGGTAGGGGTGGACTTACCTCCCCAAAATACTCAAGCAGTTAAATTGCAATGAAAAATAATTATTTAATCAAAATACCCCAAATATTATTTGCAACGCATTTCACGGGATACAACTCGCTTCATCAGGCAGTAAATAGGAGCAGCTGAATTCAAGCATTAGCTAGCAAAAGTGCCTCCAGAGACTTTCATTCAGCTGCTCCTGTTTACTGCCTGATGAAGTGGGCTGTAGCCTGTGAAACGCTTTGCAAATATTTATATTTATTATTATTTTTCATTGGAATTTGACTGCTCGAGACTTTTGGGGAGGTAAGGCCACCACTGCCTACATTTTTAAACTGTTTTTAATACAGTTTTACTGTAATTTGGCGCCTCTGTTTAATAATCATTTTGTGTCCACCCTTGGTGGAGGGGTGTTACCCCCTTATCTTCTGTATCTACGGAGAGCTACATTTTAACTCGAGTGGAGTTGGGTCTGATCTCACCACCTTTCATTACAGTGGTTGCCTTAGCAGTAACCCACCCTTGTGAGTACCTTTTCATTTATACAGAAGTTATTTGTATCATACTAACATACTGCACTCTCGATTTTTCCTCTTTCAATGTCCTTGTAGATAGATCTGGTTCAGAAATTCTTCTAGTGTGATCTAAAAGTTACATCTGACTGTGAACTATATAGCGAAGTCTTTGTTCACTTTCAGGAGAGAAATACAAGCATTGTTGGTGACAGTGGTATGTCTTTAAGACTAGGTAGAGAGATTGTCACATAAAATATGCAAGCTAGTAATCCTCCGGTCTTTCAAAGTCTAAAATGTATCATACATATTTCTATATGACATGTCCTTCCTTAACCACTCTATTCATCTCCATTGTTCTCATTATCACATCATGAAACAAATAATGTGATTTAATATCTTTCAAGCCATTAATCTTCCTCTAACTAGCTTAGTATTCCGTTCTGTCGTCTGAACACTTCAGGTCCTCATTATCAAGGTTACTTGGAAATGTTTTGTTATTCCTAGCCGCAGCATTCTTGGTGGAACATATTGTTAAAGAAAATAATCCGTCAAGAAGAAAGAAAGTAGATGCAATTCATTTTACAGTTGCTAATGTACTTTCTCAAGATGTATTTGCTGTTTTTCTTTAGGTTTGTTATAAAAAAACAAACAAAAAACTTAGACTTTGAAATGGGTCTGCTGACCTCATCCATATGCTTTGGAGATGCCATGGTATGTTCTAGACCAGGGATACCGAGGTCCTTACATATTTTTGCCACAGCTCAAATTCATTGATAGGACTGACTCAGGAAAGGTGTGGTTTATCAAGTAGAACACATTTCTCCATTTGTCAGTGCATCCTAAACACTAGCATGGATTTGGCCCTTGAGGACTAGAGTTCGACACCTGGGTTCTAGACAATGTTTTTGAGATATCGGCCCTTCTCCAATTCACTTTTTCTTCTGGTTGATATTTTCTCACTCGTTTTCTCCTGGTTGATATTTTCACACCTTATCAATAAAATGCCCTTTAAGCCAGCAAGAAAATACTCAGACTAATTTTGATAGTACTTTTTCACCTACTTTTTGGTACTTTTTCTTTTGCAGAGTGCTGAAAAGTTATTTTAAACAGGAGAGGAAAAATGATGATCTAGGAGAAAACTGAATTTAATAAGGGCCATCTACTCCAACAGATGTGCTGACTTTTGTATTGGAATGAGTTGATTGAATACATATTGGAAAACATACTAGAATAGCTACATTGAGGCGTCTTACCCAATTTCGGAAATGTTAAAAAATGGAAAGATTAGCTGCTGCCTCCCACAAATTCTTGCCCAACCTCTGTAAAGCCTGCTCAGACCTGAAACGTTGGTATACCTGCACAGAAAATGCCAATTTGGACTTCATAAACTGTGGTCAGAATAGCCGAGTTGGATTTGGTCAGATGTAGATTGAGCCTGTGGTCTTGATATCTGGAGAGCTTTTCCAAACCTTGTTGCGCTCTCTTATTTTTATGGTGGGGATATATGGGGCTGTCTTTCTCACCCCTGCTTACTTGCACAATAGTGTGCTTTCTTAGAAATAGAGTTATACTTATTTATATCAAACAAATACCCTATTATTCTGCTGTATAAAGCTTCTGTTTAGTGCCTTTAATATTTATGCAGAACACCTGAATTGTGTATCTTAATTTTTTTGCCTTGATTTTTAATCAGTAAAGAGGCCTTCTGATTACAAAAAAAATTAAACAAACTTGGATGGAGACTTGGGCATTGTACACTGGGACTAGAAAAGTGGAAGTCCAACAAACACCTTGTTGATAAAGTCTATTCAATTTGTTGAGAAGTGTGCCTCATCCAAACACACATTAGTGTTCATATTCCCCCACACCACCACACACACACACACACACACACACACACACACACACACACACACACACACACACACACACACACACACACACACACACACACACACACACACACACACACACACACACACACACACACGATAAAAAGTTGGAGCTCCTCAAAGAGTAGAAGTGAATATAACAAACTGTTTATAGAATTTAAAGGTTCACCGATTCCAGGAAAGCCATATGCAGGTAAACACAGATGTGCATCTTGGCCTAGGAAGTAGGTCATAGGGCTCCAGTTTGGGGGCACCCACTGATCTTTGTCTCTTCACCTCTTCACTAGGGATGATCAATGAGATGCAAATTGTTCTGAAATTATGCACATTTTTTTGTAAATGTATGCAGTTTGAAAATAGACCAATCAATTTAAACTGAGGTTTAAATTGAGTGGTCCATTTTCAAGCTGCATACATTTGCATATAAATTTGCATCAACTCGGAACAATTTGCATATCTTGGATCATCCCTACTCTTCACCCCCAGAATTAGAAGATAATCGGTTCTGCAGCATGACCACTCAATCAATAAGTATAGCCATGCACTCCATCATACCAAGTATAGCCATCATTCTCTCCACCCCCTTAGCAGATAGATGGTGCGGGCTCTGAAACGCACGCACGCACGCACGCACGCACGCACGCACACACACACACACACACACACACACACACACACACACACACACACACACACACACACACACACACACACGATAAAAAGTTGGAGCTCCTCAAAGAGTAGAAGTGAATATAACAAACTGTTTATAGAATTTAAAGGTTCACCGATTCCAGGAAAGCCATATGCTTGTCCTGCCAAAAAATAAAACAATTAACTAAGTCTATGGTTTGTGTAAAATGTACCTTATGTACAGTAGTTCAGATCTTTTGATTATTTGGGTGCGGGCACTGACAGGTTTTTTAAAGTGCAAATAGATAATCTATCAGAATGGTGCAGATCATATTCATCTCAGTAGTCCTCACATAAAGGTGTTCTCTTTATCATCTATTTTATTTCAGTTTAAAATAAATACCTGACCGTTTTTCCTGCAGGTTTCTGATCCACATGTCATCTGCATTCTCTGTGTAAATAGTTTTCTTGATCGGTTGTGCTTCGCAGGTCTCAGAATACATAAAGAGAAACTACTTCTTGGTTCGGTTTCCTCCACTGCCTCTGAAGTTTTGTGATGCTTAAAAAACGGGAAGATGCAGCGAGGGAAGGATAGAAACAGGAAGTAGTTTTCTTCTGTGTATTCCAAGGCTGGGTTTGCATTGGACCGCGCAGAAAACATATGTTTTCTCTCACGTGCCTTTTCGGACATTATATGCGTTCATCTGCGTAAGGTTTGTCAGAAATCTGATTTTGAGGAGTATTTTATTAGTTATTTTTTTGTATCAGAGAATGCAGAAAATGGAAAAAAAAAACCCAGAGAAAACGGAAATCGGAACAGCAGAAATCAGTGTTGGGGTTGGTCTAAAATTACTGCAGTGATCTGATTTTTGCAGAAATATTCTGCATTTTGATTGGTCCAATGCTTCCCGAGTTCTGTGATTGGGCTAAAATTACTGAGTTGTGTAAATCGTATTTTCCATGGAATTCCGATTTCAGTTTTCCAAATTTCGACCTGCTTACATTGGTTGTAACTTCTATAGCGATTTTGCATGCATGAAAACTAGTCAAGTGTGAACCCAGCCTGGGGCTGCTCATGCACAACAGCTCAGCGATACAATTTACACCAGAAATGCTAACAAGGTGTGGGTCACATGGCTGCAGAAGGAACATGAGATAATTATTTTATACTGAAATTAAATATTTATAGAAGACGTGTTTATGTGATCATCATGCAGTGCCCCCTTTAAGCCTCTGTCAGTTTTGTTTTTTTATTACTGCTAATAGGTCAGGCATGAATTAGTAAATCCTTCAGCAATGTATACTTTAACACAGCGTTGATTAATTATCGCTGCATCGCCTGTCATTTATATTTCCAAACAAGATCCATGTTTTGAAGAAGCTGTTACTTTTACCTCTGGGGACCGCGCTGTCAGATCGCAGGAAATGCTGACACGTTTATAACTCATCGTCTGCGCTGATAACTGCGCGAGCTTTACCGCGCTCTGCTGTTCCCAGCCTTCCCATACACAATTCATATTTTAACTTTTATGGGTGAGAACATTGGCATCACTTCCATTGATGGATGGTAAATCATTTTCTGCACAGCTATTTGCAAAAGCATGTCAAACTATTTTTTCTGGGACCATCGGGAAATAAAAATCTATTTATGTATTTTGTTAGTTTTTTTCTTTTTATAAATTGCTGCATCTCAATTCATTTTGTCTTTTGGCATTTATATTCGCTCTACACGAAGGCAAAAACACAGGAGGAAAAATAAATAACTTAAAAGTAATTATGGCTTATTTTTATAGCTTTGTGAATGCAAATAAAGATGCTTTCGTTCCACAATTGGTAATGAAAACGTGTCATCAATATTTGGGATGAGAAGTGTCTACCATAAGGCAACATAAGCATGTAAGTCAGATAGCAGCCAGCGGGGGCAGCAGAAAGCTTCTAATTCCCTGCACCAACTTGTCTCTTATCTGATTAAAGCAAACCTGTGAGGAAAAAAGTTTAGGTGGCCATACATCTCTCAACTTGGCAGCCGAACGACAATCCGATTCGATAATTATTATCGGTTGAAAATTGGTGCTGCCAAGAGCATGCCCGATCAACAATGTGACCAATTTTAGGCAGAAATTGGTTGCATTTATTGATTGGACATGCTTCAAGATATCGAGCTGTTGTGGTCGATTGGGTGCCCAGCGGTAATGGCGAGTGATATCGGAATGAGCAACAAACGCAATGAAACCCCTGATGATGATTTTCTAGTGTATAAATGTACCAAAGAATCCATCACATATATGCCACGTACTATATGCCGGCAGCATGTATAGTGCTAACGGAGGAGTGGGATTCCAAAGAAAGATGGGCACCACGTGGTGGACAACATTGGACAGGTAATGTATAAATGCACACACAGTGGTACTTTTATACGCTATGGGGCAGTGGTGAGGTAGCAGACTCAGCCGATTCCCAAGAGACCATGTGCAGTAAGGCTGGACTTGTACACTGATGGAAGCGTGGACACGAGACTATAACCAACAAGCCCATGTCACACATGCTGAGAGGATCCCATCGCTGGATTGGTGGATTTGAGGAAGAAGGGGTAAGCCTCTGTATGATCCAGAGCTGTGCTGTGCTTGCTCTGCAAGGCGTGGGAAGGGGGGGCATGACAAATTACAATTTTGTTGGGAGGCCCGAGGGAGTTAATGTTACACCCTTGCCTTGGACCATTATTTCTCCACCCTCCTCACTTCTCAGTAGACATTATGCACTCTGGCATCCTCAAACCTAGGTTTGTGCATCAGACTGCTAGATGAGTCCAGAGAATTCCAAACCAAGGCTTTACTGTCCAATCGTAGGATGCTTTACAACCACTCCAGAACACGTGATATTCCGCATGATGACCTCAGGCTTCAATGCATCTTGGCTATAGAAACCTAACTGATGAATTTCATAAAATATTTCCCGTGCTAAGGGTCTGTTAGCTTCAGTGAAGCTATGTTGGGTTTTCATCTCTGACAAACTGCTAATGATAATAGCATACCTCCCAACTTTTTGAGATAAGAAAAAGGAACACTTCAGCCATGTCCATGCCACACCCCTAAGCACGCCCCTTACACACCCCTACTTGTGCATACCATAAAGATTTCATAAGAAAAATGTGTCTTTTATCATTTAAACCACACTGGTCCTTTCTATCCTGGTTCATTTTCCTTCATATTAACATCTAAAAATAAGAAATAGTGAAATTTAAAGTACGGGAATAACGTTGAGGGCACATTCACAGTCTAAAGTCTTATAACGCAGCTTACCGCACCGCACTGCAATGCTAATGCTATGGGATGTTCACAGTGCGAACGTTAACGTCACGTTGAAAAATGTTGCGTTGTGGTAACTCACTGCTTACAGTGCGTTACCTCTAAACGCAGACGCATTGTGACTTGAGTGTCGCCTTAAAAAGCAACTTCCCACTGTGAATATGCCCTTAGAGTCAATTAAACACATTTTTCAGTAGAAACCCCCCCCCCATATGTTTACATAGATCTGTACATGAGTTCTGAAAGCGGACAAATAAGGGGAAAAGGACAGTTGGATTGAGTTCCCAAAGGGGGAGAATTGGGAACTATGATAATAGCCTACCAGCCCATATGTCTGGTGGACAGAGCTGGCAAGTCTTTGGAGGTTACTGTGCAATCTAATTTCTATTTCTTTCTGTCTTTTTCTTAATTCATAAAAAATACAAAAAGTAACGATGTTCCTGTAACATTACAGAGCCAGTGCTGCGGTTCATCAGCTATAAATCTTTTAAAAGCCACGGATTATGTTGGGTAAAAACTTCTATTTCAACCTACTTTCTTTTTATTTTTAATAGCAATCATTGTTGAATTGTTCACTGCGTACGTCTTTGGCACTTTATAAATAAATGACCATCATTAAATAGCTGGCAAAGTTCAGTGTAGCGATACATAATTATTTTTGGAATTTTTATAGGTAAACTCCTGTGTAGGCGATTAAAAAAACGCTGTAATGTTTGTTACAGCTCAGTAAATTTAGTTGAATGGCTTATAAAGTGTATATTTAAAAATATCTTAAAGCGGCACTGTAGTGACATATAGCAGAATGTAGTAAATTATTCTGGATACACACTTTTACTTTAATTATCCTGGTTTCAACATCAGAAATACTTCCTTCATCCATATATTGCTGAATATTGATAGGTTACCCTACCCTTCCAGTGATCTTTAGCCTAGGCTATGCAGCCTCCTGCCCTAGAGCACTCTGAGAGACCAGTTGTTGTTTCTGCTTTCTTGAGAGCACACAAACATTCCACAGTGATGCACCTTGTCAGCAGTAAAGATGTCACTGCCTTTGATAAATCTATTAATTTAAATCGGGGGAAGGAAACATTTTACATTGGGCATGCCTAGTGGCTGGATGGTTAAGGGCTCTGCCTCTGACACAGGAGACCAGGGTTCGAATCTCGGCTCTGCCTGTTGCCTGTTCAGTAAGCCAGCGCCTATTCAGTAGGAGACCTTAAGACCTTAGGCAAGTCCCCCTAACACTGCTACTGCCTATAGAGCGCGTCCTAGTGGCTGCAGCTCTTGGGCTTTGAGTCCGCCAGGAGAAAAGCGCTATATAAATGTTTGTTTGTCTTGTTTTTGTCATACACTGACTAAATAATTTTTGAAATAATATTCTAAATAATAAGCAATTTTATTAATTCAGCTACATTCAGGGAAGTTCCTGTTTAACTGTACCACTTTACCAATCTAGATAACATTGGTTTACTAGCGGACGGTGTTAAAGAGAATCTGTAACGTTAAAACGTCCCCTGGGGGGTACTCACCTCGGATGGGGGAAGCCTCAGGTTCCTAATGAGGCTTCCCACGCCGTCTGCCGTCCCTCGGGGGTCTCGCTGTAGCCCTCCGTACAGCGGTGACGTAATATTTACCTTTGCAGGCTCCTGCGCAGGCGCTCTGGCTGCTTTCGCTCCGAAGGAGGCGGAAATACCCGATCTCAGTCGGGTCCGCTCTACTGCGCAGGCGCAAGTCTCCGGCGCCTGCGCAGTAGAGCGGACCCGACTGAGATCGGGTATTTCCGCCTCCTTCGGAGCGAAAGCAGCCACAGCGCCCCCGCTGGAGCCTGCAAAGGTAAATATTGAATTGAACAGTCGGCACAGTCGCCGGCTGTTCGGAGGGCTGCAGCGAGACCTCCGTGGGACAGAGGACGGCGTGGGAAGCCTCATTAGGATCCTGAGGCTTCCCCCACCCGAGGTGAGTACCCCCCAGGGGATCTTTTTGTCGTTACAGAGTCTCTTTAAAGAGGAACTGTAACCAAGGATTGAACTTCATCCCAATCAATAGCTGATACCCCCTTTCCCATGAGAAATCTTTACCTTTTCTCCAATAGATCCTCAGGGGAGTCTGTATGGCTGATATTGTGGCGAAACTACCACAGTGTGATGTCAGGACCTAGGCCCTGACAGTTTCCTGTCTGTGAGCCTCATTGCATTGTGTGAAATAACAGTTGTCTCCAACTGCCAAGCAACCAGTATCTCCCTATGTGCATATCTATATCTATAACCCCCCTCCAACCTTCGCGTTGTTAGGGTGTGTGGTTATAGATAATGGCAGTTGGTGCTGTCTGTTTTTTTTTTTTTTCATGTCTGCCAGAAGTAAAGATGATCCTTCCATGTGAAGCAAGCACCCAGGAGAGGTCAGATAGATGTACTCTGACTCCTAGTGTCTCTGCACTAGACACTCTCAAACTCAGTCAGCACCATCAAGTAGTAAATAAGTTCTTTATTGAAGTAAAAACAGCATGATATCTTGCTGTAACAGCGACCGCTCCGCTGTTTCGGTCCGCAGACCTTCCTCAAGCTGTTAAGGTAGCCATACACTGGTCGATTTGCCATTAGATTCGACCAACAGATAGATCCCTCTCTGATCGAATCTGATCAGAGAGGGATCGTATGGCTGCCTTTACAGCAAACCGATTGTGAATCGATTTCAGCCTGAAACCGATTCACCATCTGCTGAGCTGCAGCTGTCGCCTGCCCCCCCCCCCCCCCCCTCCCCGCATACATTACCTGAAGCCTGGTCCCGGGCATCTTTTCCGCATCGGCTCTCGGCTGGCATCTTCTCCCGTCACCTTCCGCATCACGACATCCGGCATCCGCGTATAACTTTGTCACTCCAGTGACAGCGGAAGTTCAAATAGAGCGCCCTCTACTTGTACTTCCGCTGTCACTGCAGTGACACAGGAAGTTATACACGGATGCCGCCGGATGCCTGCCGTGATGCGGAGAAGATGCCCGCCGGGAGCCGGGAGGTGATGCAGAGAAGATGCCGGGAGCCAGCTTCAGGTAATGTATACCTGCGTCGATCGTACGCCGCTAGAGACGCGTTCCCTACCCTCGGGTGATCGAAGGTAATTTCCCGCATGGAGCGTTCGAAGGGATCCATCTATTTCGGGACGAAATAGATTGAAGTTTAGCGTGAACGATGTGACAGCAGATTCGATCCCAGTGATCGAATCTGTTGTCAATCGGTGGGTAATCGGCTAGTGTATGGCCGGCTTTAAGTCACATCTTGATGATAACATAGATATCATGCTGTTTTTACTTCAATAAAGAGCTTATCTACTACTCGATGGTGCTGAATCAACTGCGACTGAGTAGTAAAGATGATTACATCCTTCACTCAACTAAACCTAAAATTGAGCGAGGCCAATTCTATTAGCAGTTAGATTGATGACTAAACATAAACAATATATGTGGTCAAAGTGATGGACAGAATATCTTGTCATGACCCAAATGCACTTTTCACTGCACTACAGCTTGCTTACCCTCCTCTCTGGATTCAACTGCTGGGTGGGTTTATCAGGTATGCATATTTGACAGTAAAAGTAGAGCAAACAATAGTTGCTAGATGAAGGTTCCCAGAAACCCTGCATTACAGTTAGTTGGTCAATGAGATGCAAATGACTTACTGCTAATTTAATGGACATTTCTGAAGCTTGGAAGCCACTGCTGGTCATTTTTCAATAAGCTGCTTACATTTTCACAAAATTAGCAGACAAATTTGCATTAACTTGGAAATATTTGCATCTCATTGATTATCCCTAATGAAAGTAGAGTTCCTGTGTCATATGAGTTGTTTCAGGAAATTCGTGTTGAGCAGTTGTATGATAAGAGGAAGTTAAGAGACAGGTGATGAGTTCTTAAGTCTGATGGATAAGTACACAACTTACTGTATGGCTGATATTATGGTGAAATCTCTCTCACAGTGTGATGTCATTGTCATGTTCCTAACAGTTTACTGTCTGTGAACCTAGTTGCATTTTGGGAAATAATGGCTTTTTCCAGCTGCCAAGCAAGCAATAGCTCCCTCTGTACCTAGAACTCTCAGAAACAAACATTCCGTACAGATCACCTGGCAGAGCTAAAGATGTCACCAACTGTGATTTCTGAATGTAACTCAGGGAGAGGAAAGATTTTACAACAGACAAACACTGACTAAATAATCTATAAATGAATATTGTAAACAATTAGTAATTTTATTCACTGTTATTTTTACTACAGTTCCCCTTGAAGGTATTAGCTTGGGCCAGAGACTCCTTCACACAACCAAGTTCTACATCTAAATCTTCTTTTCTAAATACCCAGATCAAATTGTGTGCTGCTTCAAGTGAAAAATACAGCTGTGATATGTTTTCTCTGAATATTTGCAAAATATAGTTTGGAGGTCTAGTTATAGCACAACTCTGCAAGATCAAAGAAAATGATTCCAAATCCATCAGTAAATATGCTCAGATGGTGTTGCAGAAGGACGATTCTCGATTCTTGACACTGTGCACCTGTCTTTTAAATTCCCCTGGTGTTATCACAGAGTTTTCTCAACCTAAAACATCAAATAAAATGCCCAGATCAACTAAATTGCTGTTAGTTTGTCAATTTGTGATTAAAGTTGGCTAAGTCAGGTCAGGAGCTTTCTGTTCTCTATCTCCATCACTGAGAAATGACCAGAGACTCCTGAAGCCTCCAAAAAGGACCTTCTGCCCAGTGGTGTAACTATAACCTCTGCTGCCACTGCAGTGTCGGGAGTGGGCCTGGCAGCTGGGAGGTCCCGGGTGTGGTCCTGTATGTAAGTATGCAGAATGTGCAGTGGAAGCCTTATTATGCATCACCTGCTGCGATACACGGGTCCAGCTTTTAGATCATGCATTTTCATGGATACACTTGTGAGGGTTGTGAAGATTATGATGACCACACTTGTTTTATGACCCTTGCAAGATGGGCCCTCAGGCTGAGAGGGTAATCAAAGGAAGGCAAATGGAAGGGGTGTGAACATTGGGGGTCCCCTCAAAGTTTTTCTGTGGGGCCCCCAATTTGTACTTCTGTCCCTGCCAGCAGTGGTGTCATGCTGTGCACATCTCACTTCACCACTGCCTATGTGAGAAGGTCCTATGGGGTAGATTCACTTAGCTGCATAGCTTAATGACAACAGCGCTTGTTCATAATTCTCAGCGGGCGCTATACAGTCATACCACACACTGCTAAATTTCGCTTTTGACAGTCAACATACTGGGCCAATCAAAGTGCAGGAATATCGTTCTTTGAATATCTGTATGGGTCTCGGGTGCTCCCTTCACAATGGAAAGGGTTATCCTTGACCTGTAGAAAAGGTGAGACCGGGAGCCCTTATGGTGCAGTATTGTTAGTATAAATTGGAGATGTAAATTTGTGAATAAGATATACTTACAAAGGTAGGTTGCAGTCCTACAACCACCGTAAATGTCTGCGGAAAGATAACCGTCTCCGCTCGGTATCCCGGACCCTCCAGATCTGGGTGGTCGCTCTCCTCCATTAGTCCTGTTTCCTGGTAGATAATATCGCCCAGGGATAGGAGTGACACCTCCAAGAGGTGTGGCGTATACAAGTGAAGCACGTTGGTTGAGGCGCCAAAAAGTGTGTTCTGGCAACAGCTAGATAATTTTACTCATAGATTAAATTAAAAAAATACTTCCAAAGAAGACTCACGTGGGTAGAAAAAGGAGTCTTTATTAAAATAACGGTTATACTGTAGACAACGCGTTTCATGGGACTCAGCCCGGTTCCTCAGGTCAATAAAACAGATAACCTTAACAATAGCCGTACGGAGCTCGGGCGCATAATCCAAACTTTGAAGCTACGTTCTTTGAAGCTACTGGACCCCCCAGGCTCTAGGCGGGTTCAGTTGAGCGCTTGTTAAATTTAATGAAGCACTCGTTAAAGTAGCTATGCACGCTATGACCGCATAGCGTGCGCTAAGAATTATTAACAAACGCTGTTGTCATTAAGGTGCACTGCTGTAGCAGCGCAGCTCAGTGGATCAACCCCAAAGTTTGCAATGTGCAAGCCAAAGGTGTGAACCTAATTTTTAAGGTAGAAACTTAGAGCCAGACCTTTGTTGCAAAGGGGTCAAAGTTCTCTTTGAACACTGTGTATAGAATGGTCCAACTGACAAGATCCAGCACAGCCTACTGAAGAATACATTACAGCAGCTTCTTAATAAAAATAAATAAATAAAACCCAACTTTGATATTAATTGAATAAAAATGTTTACAAGGAGTTATTGCCACAATAATGCTTCAAGCTTCTATTAAACCGACAGATTATTTCAGCTCACATAATTGTAAATTCCCCTCAGCATGAGTGACAGGTACACTTTATAAGCCACGCTACCCGCAAATTGGAATGTGCGGCCTGTTCATTATCTGCTCATTTAGCCATACATGCCATTGTTTTCATATTTCTCCGCATGCCAGCAAAGGTTTATTATGTTCGACAAGAGGTGTCATTGAATTCACATTCTATTTATTATTACGCGCGTTATTAATGGTTTGAGAAGTGTGGAAATGGCCGGGCAACTGTTGTTTAGAAATGCCTCAACAGCTGTATGTAACGTGAGAAAGAGCCAGGCCCCTGTTCCTTGTGAAGTGATGACAAACGTCGGCCACCAGACTGATAGATTGAATAATGATGATCTGAGCGTCCCACCAGACGGGAATTTAAATGAGCTCCGCACCGTTTGTCAAAAGCACATTTTGTTGTGTTAACCTATTAGCTGCAGCGGACAGAAGTCGCCTTCATTTAGCTGCTGAGGGGGGGTTAGCGCTTTTAATTAGAGGGAACTGTTTACTCTGGACTGTATCCTGTACAGGCTGAAATGATTGTGCCTGTCACATGTGTACTTGTGTGTCATTTTACATCGTCTGATCAAAGGAGAGATCTTGTGACATGCACTTGCTGGAACTCTGGTCTTTTGTTTTGAGATGTATACATAAATGGGCAATATAAACTGAAATTTTACAAGCCGCTGTAAGTAACAGTTCTGAAGGGTTCATGTGTAGGTATTGTGTGTGGTGTATACGCCTTGGTTTATGTAAAGGTTAGGTTCTGTAAGCCAGTAGAGTCAACAGCATAAACAGCCACCCAGAAGAAAGAGGATTGTCCTCATTGTTACCATACTGCTGGTTAATATCATCATTATATTACTGTGTGATGGATGACAGGGTCACTGCTGCTCTGCCTGTACTTGGGAACACGACCACATGATTATGACCAGCCATTCGAAGACTAAATGTGCCCAACTGCCCATTAATGATATAATATTAATATTGTCATCGGATGCTATCAATCGATTCGATTTGCTGGATCAAAAGTAATTGGAAGGTAATTATTAATTGTTCCCATAAACCAGTCGTCTTCATATCTGATCTTAACATCCCACATTCCAATCAACAAAATGCTGTATTCCAGTCAACCATATAATCGGTTTACATTGATTTTCTGTACAATTTACAAATGGGATGAAGGCCCAGGGGGGGGGTATGACCATAACAAGAAAATGACTCACAAGGGTGGGGTGCATAAGGGGCAACTGACCACTTGAGGCAGGTGGAGATGAATAACTCGACTCCATTTGTGTCCACCCTGGACTGGATGTGGTTGTTCTCATGGTAAAAAAGGTACTGGCTTACACAATGTGGGGCCAGGAGGAACCCCTCCAACCTGGGTAGGGGGTTGTAATGCATACATTGGGTGAAGAGGCACCCAAGGGTAGGTAAAACGAAGTTGAAAACACTTAAAATGTAAAAAGTGGCTTACCTCAATAACGTCTTAGCACAGGCAACGCGTTTCTTGAGTCTAGCACACTTCCGCAGGCCAGTAAAAGTGCCAAAGGTAGATTAACCAAAAGCACCGAGGCTTTTGGCTAATCTACCTTTGGCACTTTTTAGCCCCTCTTCTTTGGTAAGTATTTCATTTTTGACCAAAGTTTCTGCTCAGGTACACTTACAGTTCCAACAAAGGGGGCTTCATTGCACAAGCTAAAACCGAATATATTTTCTCATAGCTGTTCATACTTCAGTGTTCTCCTACTTGCAGAATACCTCTTTTGTGCTGTGAAAATGTTTTTTTTTTCCAGCATGTTTGTAGCTATATATGTTAAGATGTGAAATCTGCTCAAGCAGCGCCGTTTATCACAATGCATGAACTATAGCATTATCACTCTTGAAATATGACTCTGCCATTGTAACACAGGCGAACGCACCACATCCCATTATTCTCCAGAAAATATGACTGCTGTTCCCCATCACAAAACAAGAACGCAATAAACATAAGTAAATGACCCCCGAGACTTATTTAGACTTATTATATATATTGTATGCGCTTATACTGTGACACCAATGTACCTTCTATTTTAAAAGAAAGCCTTCGGAAATTCCATTGGGCCCTTAAATAATGATCATTGCTGAGATTCATTCTTTACCGACAGCTCCCAGGCCAGAAACGGATCCGCTCGGCATTACTTACTTTTACTTTGTCATCAAAACAACTATTTAGAGGATTTACGGCCAGAGAAAGAGATATTACCGTGATATTGTTTTAATAAGCACACAAGATCACTTGGGAATCGCCGAGTAACAGATGCATTTTCTTTAAAAATTAATTTTCATGAACTTCAGGAATAATAGTCCTTAAATTATGGATGACTCCATAAGCTGAGGCTTCTGTAGCTTTGCAGTGTTTGCACACTTGGATATTGTATTTCTTGCGTACACTTTGATTTTGCCGCTGTGATATGTTAATGGGCCTGCCTGGCAGAACTCTAGCTGAACGCAATTAATTATAAAATGGTGAGTTTTATTACGGCAAATGTCAAAATTAAATAAGATCTGTAGGCAGCATGCATTGTTTTATTTTTTTCCCGTTTCCAAAACAAAGTTCTGCGAATAAAGGACCGTGCTTTTAAGCTTTAAAAAGGTTTACGATAAAGGGGAAATGTAGAATATTGCACTCGCTAAGGCCACATACACGCTTACAAGAGGTTTTGCTTAAAGAGGGACTTTAACCCAGGACTGAACTTCATTCCAATCAGTAGCTGATACCCCCTTTCCCATGTGAAATCTTCACCATTTCCCAAATAGATCGGGGGGGGGGGGGGGGGGGGGTCTGTATAGCTGATATTGTGGTGAAACCCCTCCCGCAGTGTGATGTCATGACCATGGTCCTGACAGTTTGCTGGCTGTGAACCTTGTTGCATTGTGGGAAATAACATTTTGTTTCCAACTGCCAAGCGAAGCAATTTCTCCTTCTGTGCATTGAACTCTCAGTAAAGAACATTCCGAACAGATTACCTGGCAGAACTAAAGATGTCACTACCAGTGATACATTTCAGATTGTATATCAGGGAGAGGAAAGATTTTAAAATCAGTAAATACTGACTAAATAATCTATAAATTAATATTGTGAAAAAAATAAGCAATTTTATTGTTATTTTCACTACAGTTCCTCTTTAATTTATCTGTATAATTTCGGTATGCCCTTTAACGCTAGCACTGCCTATACACTGTAATATGTGCATTTTCCAATATGCTTCTCTTGCGTGTTGTGTTTGAACAGCTACTCCGTCCGAAATTGATTTTTGCATTTTTGGTGGTGTAGGGTAGCCCTCAATCAAATCTGGACTAATAGGGGTCATTGCTCACCAGGAAAGCATGGTGCTGAATACATCCCCTTTGGGCCTTGAAATCATTAAAGTGATTTAGGCAAGATAAGTTAGGTTCTTGCCTTAGAAACCCAACAGTGATATTTATTCTAGCTGACCTGTTTCTTTCTCAAAGTTAGCCAGGTATAAAGCAGTTTGTTGACAGGTACCACTAAAAGCCGAGTGTCTGCATTATTGCTTTGGCCATGCACAGGCATAACTCTGTGAAACTCTCCGCGTTGTCAAGAAAAATGACTATTGTTCATGGTGATTTGTTTTCCTTTGTAAGAGAAACAGATGTCCTTCATTTGTGGATGGCTGTAATGAAAGGATCAGTCAGTGTTGACACTTTTTTCCTGTTTGTTCCCGCAAACTGCTAAAGAAAGTAATGAAGTGTGTCGTGCAGTCACTATTCATAGCACTGTATGGGCCACTGCTGGGAATATTTTTCATCGTGAAATAAACTTTGATGGTGGAATCAGGTTAACCTCACCTTGCTGGTTATATTGTATGAAAGCAATATAAATTTAAGAAGATGTTATCAAAATCCGGCACATTGTAACAAATGGGGGTCCTACTTCATCACAGTCTCTGTGGATAAAAGGATGACTGAATACGTGGCTGATTTTCACTGCTTTCACGTTTTTCTTAGTACTACGGAAATGAGGGTGCTACAATTGTTTCCATATTTCTTTGTGCCTTTTTAGTTTGAGCTCCATTCAGCTTTCTTTGTACTACTTATGAGCTCAAAAGAGTAGGCAGGGCTTGATTGTAGAGCGTTTGTAAGATGCGCTTCCTTCTGCACTTTATAAAATGCTTTTATTAGGATTTTTGATGATTAAAGTTACACATCTGCATCTATTCAAAATTATTTCTATTTCATTGACCATCCATAGCGACCGGACTAACCACTTTTTCCACCAGTACAGTATATCTACGTCCTCTGTGACTTCATCCAAGCCACGAGGACGTAGATATACAATTTTTACTGGTGGAACAGCTGTGCACGATTGGACATGCTCCTGGGCACGCCCCTGGCACTTTCAGCTGCTGCACTAATTGGTGTAAAGGAATAAATTTGCCCTTACCCAATTAGTAGTCCCCCGCGGATGAGTGATCATCGCTGCAGCAAATAGCAGTGATCATTCATCTTTCCCCTCCATGAAGAGATTGCTGCAAAAAAGCATCTGGAAGAAGCCTTTCTCACCTCGCCTAGTTCCAGTGACAATCCTGCAGCCAGAGCCCCTGTGTTCAGCTCTGCACTCAACCCCATGATGCCGAATATCCAGGTCCCGGCATGATGACATCATTAAGCCAGGAACTGGGTATTCGGCATCATGGAGCTTAGTGAAGAGCTATGCGTGGAGGCTCAGGCTGCAGGATTGTTGCAGGAAACCGGAGTGGTGAGAGAGTCATCTTCCAGGTGCTTTTTTTGCAGTTATCTCTTCATGGGGGTGCATATGGGGGGAATAACACTGGGGGCACATTTGGCTATATATACTGGGAGGGGGACCTAATATTGGTGGCAGATCTAGCTACCTATGGGGGATGGTAATACAGGGGGCACATAACGGTGAGGGCACATCTGGCTCATCTTAAACTGGGGGGAACCCGAACACTGCGGGCACATCTCACTATTTACACTGGGGGAAACCTACCTAATCCTGGGGGAATGTCTGCTATTTATACTGGGGCAGGCAGAATTGGGGTGGGGGGGCAGTTTGAAATCCCTGATATTGGAGAACATCGGGCCGGACCTGCCAGCGGAGCATGCCGGGGGTTGCCACTAGGTTTTCAGGGAAAACTTTTTAAGGGAGGAGGACCGGGGCCAAAAGTGTAAAGGTTATAGGGTAAAACATAATAAAGGGAATGCAGTGAAAACTATGACATTAAAATGTACTGTTTAACTACGACCACTTTTAAGATCACACCCACTTTAAAGACCACACTCTCTACATAATAAAATTATTAATCACCTCCACCAATCCTTTCTCTTTAATTTGTACCATTAAAAATCCTTGTAGTATTTTCTCATTTGAAAGTGAAAAGTGCACATTGGGCATGATTCACAAAACTTTTTCACCTCTTTTCTTCTGTTTTCACCTTATCTATGTTACATTTGTAAGCTCCCAAACTGCAAAAATGTAATATAATTAAGGCAAGAAAAGTAATATTGATATGAAGTTAATCAGGAACCACGTTCTTCGAGTGATTTTGCTTGTAAATGTGCTGAAAGGGTATTTTTTTATCAATTAGCTGATAAATAAGTAATTTATGAGAAGTTTTGTGAATAGAGCCTAATGTAGCAAAACCCCACCTTTTATTTCAGAACCAAATATCATCAGCATAAATTGTGACAAGAACATAATTTAAGATTTGTGGTAAATGAGAGAAATAGCTAAATACAATTGGTGGTTTTTATCTACAGTATCACTTTTAGTTTTTAAACTGGAATTGGTAAAAAACTGAAAAATAACGCATATTTTCTATTTTTTCCTCTTTTTCCCTTTAAAATGTGTAGAAAACAAAATTGTTTTGCGGAATAAATACTGCCCATTGAAAGCCTCGTTTGTCTTGAAAAAAAAAAAAATATATATATATGTGTGTCATTAGTAGGGATAACGTTATTACTGATCAGATGGGAACATTAAAAAAAAAACTGCTCTGGTCCATAAGGGGGGAACAAGGTCTGGATGTGAAGTGGTTAACCACTTGCCGACCGCGCACTCATAACGCGCGTCGGCAAAGTGGCAGCTGCAGGACCACCGGCTGCAGGCTAATTAATCAGGAAACAGCCACTTCCTGTCAATTCACGGCGGGGGGCTCCGTGAATAGCCTGCGGGCTGCAGATCGCAGCTTGCAGGCTAAATGTAAACACAAGCGGAAATAATCCGCTTTGTTTACATTTGTACAACGCTGCTAACAGTAGCAGCGTTGTACTAGATCAGCGATCCCCGGCCAATCAGCGGCCTGGGATTGCTGTCACATGACAGGCAGGAGCCTGTTAGAGGCTGCACAGGACAGATCCGTTCCTGTGCAGCCTCCGATCTCCGGGGCAGGGAGGGAGGAGAGGGAGAGGGGGAATCCTGCGGTGGAGGGGGCTTTGAGGTGCCCCCCCGCCAGCCACATGCAGGCAGGAGCGATCAGACCCCCCCAGCACATCATCCCCCTAGTGGGGAAAAAAGGGGGGCGATCTGGTCGCTCTGCCTGGTATTTGATCTGTGCTGGGGGCTGCAGAGCCCACCCAGCACAGATCAGCGAAATCAGCGCTGGTCCTTAAGGGGGGGTAAAGGCTGAGTCCTGAAGTGGTTAAAGGAAACCTGAGATAGGTTTACTTGTTTTCTTTATTATTACCTGGGGAAACATACAGGAACCGCCCTAATGTGAGGCAAAGGATCAGCTGGACAACCAGACGATTTGCATTTTTTAAAAAGAAATCAATATGGCCGCCTCCATATCACTGTCACTTAAGGTGTCATTTAAAGTACTTTTTCTATGTGTGAATATTTGTCTTCTGGGCACAACTCTTTGACAGCCTGCCTGAAATCGTCACTTTGGATCCCTTTGGTTGCAGCGGTATTGCTGGCTTACTGATTCTGGCACACATAAATGTGTTTCAAGAAAAGGAACGAGTCCAAACTGTCCTCTTTCCCTACACACATTTCACAGCTTAATTTCACTTTGTCAGTTCAGGCGTTTTCTCAAACTCTCCCATTGAGGATGAAACTTGAATTCTTCCAGCGGTAATGAATGACGCAGCTGCAAGGCTGCCTCCTGTTCTTTCCTGTGGCCTCTGTGTTTCATTTTCCATGTTTTTTTTTTTTTTTTTTTTTTTTTTTTTTTTTTTTTTTACAGTAAAGGAGTTTGTTCATTTGTGTAATCCTACTTCAGCATTGTAAATTGCTGAGATAATTTGCTTCAGTTCCTGACTGAATTTACTGCTCTGTCGACTTGACTCATGTCTACAAGATGCCTGGAAGGCTTGAACTTTATACAAGTGTGACTCCTCTGCAACAGGTATAAACTTGCTGTATCTAATGGACTTCTACAGAAATATAGTGTTATAGAGAGGAAGTCATTGTTTGTTTTTTTCTTTTCCTTCTTAGTGCAGTTACCAACTTATTCATGTTACAGTATTTTCTGAATTTGATTCACTTTCTCCCCCAAAAAGGGGGGAAAAGGTCAGCCGTTTTTTGTCCTTTAGACCAGTGTTTCCCAACCCTGTCCTCAAAGTCCACTAACAGTGCATGTTTTGTGGAAATCCACAAAGGCAGTTAATCAGCTCTGCTGAGAGACTAATTACCTCACCTGTTCATGTTTGTGGTTTTCTGTAAAACATGTACTGTTGGTGGGCCTTGAGGACAGGGTTGGGGAACTCTGCTCTAAACCACAGTTCCCCAACCCTATCCTCAATGCCAACCAACAGTACATGTTTTGCAGAACACCACAAACAAATGCACAGGTGAACATATACAGGTGGGGGTAATTAGTGTCTCAGCAGAGCTGTTTAACGTCCTCTGTTTTTACACAAAACGTGCACTGTTGGTGGGCTTTGAGGACAGGATTGGAGAACATTGCTCTAGACCTAGCTGTGTCTTATGATCAGGAATGTAAAGTCTAAAAAATACTGTAGTGTTAGGCGTGAGGGGAGGGGGGGAAGTTATCATTAGGAGAGGGAAGACCAGTGTGTGTTGAGGGGAGGAGAAGGCTAGTGTTAGGAGTGGAGAGGGTTGAAAGTTAGTGCTAGGAGTGGAAACTGGAGGCTAGTGTTAGGTGTGAAGAATAAAGAGGTTAGTGTTAAAAAAGGGAACATACTGACAGGCATGGGCTCACGACGAGTCCGTAAGGACTCAAAATTAACCTCCCTGGCGGTTTATTTATTTTGCCAGGGAGGCTGCAATGTGGTTTTTTTTAAATTAAAAAAAAAATATTTCATGCAGCCAACTGAAAGTTGGCTGCTGGAAAGCCCACTAGAGGGCGCTCCGGAAGCGTACTTTCGATCGCCTCCGGCAATCGAAAGTAACAAGATAGGCCGCAATGAGCGGCCTATCTTGTTTCGCTTTCCTCGTCGCCATGGCGACGAGCGGAGTGACGTCATGGACGTCAGTCGACGTCCTGACGTCAGAGCCGCCCGATCCAGCCCCTAGCGCCGGCCGGAACTGTTTGTTCCGGCTGCGCTGGGCTCGGGCGGCTGGGGGGACCCTCTTTCGCCGCTGCACGCGGCGGATCGCCGCGGAGCGGCGGCGATCGGGCAGCACACGCGGCTGGCAAAGTGCCAGCTGCGTGTGCTGCTTTTTTCAGAAACAAAATCGGCCCAGCAGGGCCTGAGCGGCGACCTCCGGCGGCATACCCCGAGCTCAGCTCGGGATTACCGCCAAGGAGGTTAAATGAGGCTTAATTGCCTCAGGTGTGTGGCTGGGAGAGAGTGGTTGAAGGAGGAAGTGCGGTAGTGAGTCTTGCAACGCGTCCAATAGGACGCGTGCAAGACATTTGAAATGCATAGAAGACAGCGGACTTATGAGTAAGTAACCCCCTCTCTCCCAGCCACACACCTGAGGCAATTAAGCCTCATTTAAATCACAAATTCAAGTCCTTACAGACTCATGAGCCCACGGCTGCATACTGATATTGCCAAAAAAAGAATCTTTGGTAAAATCATGAGCCAAAAAGTGGCAAGAACAAACATACGGCTTTGGCAGTGAGTGTCATTGTGTCCAACAGAGCTTAGTTGAGACCACTGTAGCTGGCTTTGTTCAAATGAGCTGACTTCCTGGACTCCTGGGCCTGGTATCACACGATCAATCACATCTTCAGATTTAAAAATAGGCACGGTACTGGGGACAGTCCTTTCATTATTTAGCAGTAATGAAGAGAAGAGCTATAAACCAGGCCAAGGTACATCCGCTCAAAGTTCAGCTTTAAGTACACATTTACTACACTACTGTGTGCCAACAAAAAGAAAAGACAAGATAGATGAAATAATTTCATTCCAAGGAGATCTTTGCAATGTTAGAGCTCACAGTATGTTTTCTTTTATAAACAGAATTGAACGGAAGCGACAGCATGTTTGACCCGCACTCCTAAAACAAGTGGAGTGGAAAGAAAATATTATTTATAGCTGGTGTTATTTTATTATGTCTGGCTCAGTCATGCGAGACGTGGTTATGGACAGCTGATTTAAAACACAACATTGTCTAAGTAGTCTTCTCCTCTGATATCCGTTTCAACAATAGAAAAAAGGAAGAAAAAAAACAAGGAAAGACAGTGAGAGAAGATGTGTAAGAGACAAAAAAAGGCAATATATGGCTTGTATAAATAATTCACAGATGGCTCTTCTCTCACACTCATGTAAATAATTTACAGTTGGACTTTTTTTCTTGTAAAACTGTAGTTTTAAGAGGTGTCATCTTATGATGATTACACTTCAGGATCAGAGCATCATTGCTTATGATTGAACCCAATAAAGTTTCTTCCGTTGTTGTTAAGGGCTGCCGGTAATACCTCCGGGGATCATGTGGTATTTGCTCTGTAGGTGAAGCTAATATTGTAAGATCCTAAACTAGTGAATGCAGTAAATGAGAACTAATAACTTTTTTTTTTTTTTTAAAACAAACCACCAACTTTATTTGTAGAAAAAAGAAAGCATTACACAGTATTTAGTCACTTTCAGATGTATACATCATTGCATCTACACTGTTTACACAATTGAAGATTTCTTACAACGTGTTGGTCTCAGGACTCTGCAAGTCTCATGCCTAGTCAGATCTAATCTGACCTCACTCTTTCACCTGTCTAATGGTGGGCATAGACTGGTCGACCGGCGGCTACCGGATCGACCCCCGCTGCGTCCCTGCTCGTCCGCGCAGATCACTTGCCGCTCTTCCTCACCGGCGGTCCTTATCAGCCGCTCGATTCCCTGCCATTCTCTGCCGGCGGGAATAGAGCGAGCGCAGGTCGAGCGGCATGATCGGGCCAGCTGAATATTATCAGCTGGCCGGATCAGCTGGTCGATACACGGTACAGAAACATACCGTGTATCCCCAGCATAACCCTAGCTTCTCCCCTTCCTGAATATAACATTATCAGTAATCTCCTTCTTAAAGGGAACCTGAACGGAGTAAAATTATTTAAAATAAACAAATAATGTAGCTGCAAATGAATATTGCATACTTACCTCACCGTCAGTTCCTCTCAGAAGCTCACCATTTTCTTTTTACTGTGAGCCCATCCAGTTCTGACAATATTTTGTCAGAACTGAAATATACCAGTTGTTAGTTATATATCAGCGGCTGTCAGTTAAAACTGAATGTGCAAGGTAATGTCCATGTTTCCATATGGCTCAAGTGGGCAATATTACAGTTTAACAGTGTGCTGACCAGGCTGTTATGGGGTAATGGCCATTTTCAAAATGGAGGACAGAGAATTCCATCGATCACAGTGGACAAACAGAAAGCAGAAGAGGAGAAAGAGATTGATGAGTAGGAAAATTGGAATCGCAAATCGAAAACGCAAATCTGAATCACAAATCGGGTTTGCAGTGTGCACGGGGCCTTAAATCGGCTGAGGCAGCTGATAACAGCCTCAGCAGACAATCAAGCGTATGTATGGCACCCACTGACCCCCAACACCAGTTCAAGCAATGTCACCAAGAGTTCAGCTTCTGATCCCCGATGAGCGACATCAGTTGGGCATGTGTACACACTCTTACTGCTAACCTTGGTAACCCAAATTTTAATGTACCACCTAGCCTTAATCCCTCCTCACATGGTGCCTACTATTAACCTTGACCTGTCCCCTGTGTGTAACCCGGTTCTCCACTCTTCCAAGGATCCCTAATGCCTTACTTACCTCTAGCTCTAGAAACTATATTCTAACCAGATCATTTTCCCTGAACCTAGCCAAACTCTAGGGGTGCCCATACCTTACTCAATTTTTGGAATTGATATCCAGTGATATCACTCCTTATTAGTACGAGGGTGCCAGCCGCAGGACTATATACAGCATGAAAGACGGGAAAGAAAGAATCCTGCCATTTATACTGCACAGCCAATTGTATTCAAAGATTCAAATATTTAATTGGTATCATGAAACGAAACAAAAACATTTTAGCCTTTTATGATAGTCTATTAGTGGGAAAGTTTATAGATAATGGCATTTTGTGCCATTCCATTTTTTTTCTAATGCCTTCCACCGCTAAAGATGTTGACCTGCAGGCTCACAGAGGATCAACCAACATGAACAAATTACACAGTGAGTATCAATCTTTTCCTGATCTTCCTTCTATGTTTTAACCTCTTGCCGGCCGCGTCACGCCGATGGGCGTAGCCATGGCGGCAGCCCCAGAACCGTTTAACGTAGATCGGAGTAAGGACCTTGGGGCCTGTTTTGCAGGAGATTGTGCGCTGATGCGCACGCATCTCCGCTTGGTAGACGGAGCTCTGCTCTGCCTTCAGCCTCACAGCGGCGATCGCTGGGAGGCTGACAGCTAAACCGCCGTCTAATTACCCTGTACAGTGCTGCGATCTAAGGCAGCGCTGTACAGAGGACCCCACCAACAGAAAGCTTTGTTCCTGGGAAGAAAAGGGGGGGGGGGGGGAATCACTTGTGTGCTGATATATGCGGCCCTGCAGCGAGGCCTTAAAGCTGCAGTGGCCATTTTATTGAAAAACGGCCTGGTCTTTAGGGGGTGAACACTGTGGTTCTCAAGGGGTTAACTTCTCACATCGCTATGTCTTTATCTCCCCCCCCCCCCCTTACTACTATTATGTTTCCCCTCACTACTATTATGTTTTGGTAAAGTTGCACTTGAGTGAAAATGTAATAAAAATTAGGTGAGAACAAAATGTGAAACTATATTGAATTTACAAGTAAGTTACAACATTTGAATACTTGCATAAATGTAATTTGAGCTTGTTTGGTTTGCTTGTCTTATGCCACATGCATTAAAACGTGCACCACTGCACTGGCCATTTGATTCAGTGGCATCCTCGAGAATCCCTTATTGTTTGCGTTCCTTCGCGTTTCACATTTGTTTTTTTTTTTTGTTTTTTTACTGCAATTTAAAATCGGACAGATTTCTGCACGACTTGCACATTCCCAATTACATTGTATTTCACCACAATCTGGAAAATCAAATGTGAAAATCACAAATGCAAAAATGACCGTGGAGTGATGGCAGAGGGCTTGAAACTCCAAAACTGCAAACAAAAGAGCTAGGACAAGTGTGCTCATCTAAGTGCACTTGAGCAGTACTAGCTTCCATAGTGATGGTATAATTTGGTTTATATCTTTGTAACAGATATATATTAACTCTAACCATTCCTCTCTTCAGCAGAGGGAAGTCTTGCTGGGGGTTGAGCAGGGCTGGATTTCAGGAAAGGCCACAAAGGCCTGGGCCTTGGGCGGCAACAGCCCGAGGGGGCACCTGGACATTAACCACCTGAGCGGTATGGACGAGCACAGCTCATCCATACTACCGCAGGGGATCGCATGGCCCCAGGTGTTTTTTTTTTTAAATAAAAATTGTTTAAGACCATGTAGCTAGCACTTGGCTAGCTACATGTTGCCCCCGATCGCCGCCGGCACCCTCTGATCCACCCGATTGCCGCCCTTATACATACCTCTCCCCGGAACACACAATGGCGCAGACTCTCCAAAAGCCTCCAGGCGTCGCTATGGGGAGGATCGGGACTGCGCATGGCCACAAACCTTAAATGCTAGGGTGGTTAAAGAGGGGTTGATACATATAAAAGAGGAGTCTAAAAACGGGGACCAACATGGGAAAACAGGAAACTAATCCTCAAGGGAGCAAGAAAAGGATCCACAAACCAGGCCAGGTTGTAGTAAAAAGGCTGATGAGTTTATTAGAAAAATCCACAGACAGTGCAATAAAATCACAGGATCAACTCGCGCGTATCGGGCCTACCATCTGCCCTTAAGGGATTAATCCTGTGATTTTATTGCACTGTCTGTGGATTTTTCTAATAAACTCATCAGCCTTTTTACTACAACCTGGCCTGGTTTGCGGATCCTTTTATTGCTCATCTACAAACTATGGTTTGGCTCACCTGATCCTGCACTGCCTGGTATGTTTTTGGGGGTTTAGAGCATACATGAACTTTCTTTGCTGTAATCCTCAAGGGAGCTGTTCATGAAAGAGAGGGGCTACAATACATGGATGATACACATGGAAGAGGGGGCTGCCCATGGAATGGGAGGGGTTTACTGCACATGAAAGGGGAGCCACAGCATACTTGGCCTAGGCGCTAAAAAAGTATTAATCCAGCATTGGAGCTGAAAAGATATTTCATGGATGCAAAAATTATCTCCAATGAGAAAACACAGGAAAAATACTTAACTGATTTAATAATATGTTGCTAAATAAAAAAAAATCTCTTTAAAGAGGAACTTCAGCCTAAACAAGCATACTGTCATTATGTTACATTAGTTATGGTAATTAAAATAGTATATAATCTCTTACTCACCCTGTTTTAAAAGAAAAGGCAAATGTTGGATTTCATGAGGGCAGCCATATTTTTGGTTGAAAGGAGGTGACAGACAGCATGACACACAGTTCCAACTGTCTTGTGTCTTGATCACCCCTTCCAGTTGCTAGGCAACGAGAACAACATAGGAAATCGCTTCATGCTTTTTCACAGCATCAGGGGGAAAATGCCCGGGCTGTTTTCTTAGATGGGGCAGAGCTTAGCTTCTGTGCAGCAAAACATGAGGCTTACGTAACAAAAACAAAGTTTTGATGCTGTGAAACTGTTAGTGAAACACCAAGCCGTTTCAGTGCTGCTGAGTAGATTTTTAGTCTGGAGGTTTACTTTAAGTATAACTCAGTCTAGTTACATTTCTGTTCTAGTAAACAGTTGGATGGCTTGATTTGTGGTTGGCATACGACAGCTTTGAACTTAGTCCGGGAGGAAAATGAAATGAGGGAGTGGATTAAGCAAGCAGTGGCTCCTGACACATATGATAATTATCTGCCCAACAAGTGCAGCTTTACGTATATTAATTCAGACATACGGATTTGGCGGTATGACCTTTGTACTATGTCTGTATTACATGTTCTGTATTTTCATTATTCGTATAATGATGTCCCTTTAGCAGATGTGATCGCTGGGGAAGAATGTTTTCTAGATCAATACGATGATTCTCTTAGCGGCTGGGAGCTGTGATCAGTTTTTTTTCCCATGCACAGAAATAGTAATAGAAAAACTGTAATTAGGCCAATGCTGTGCGAGTTTATTATATTGCACCCTACATACAATAACACTAAAGCTCTAAGAAATGATGAAAGGAATGTAATACGCATCAGACACCCCCCTCCTCCTACCTGTACTTATAGTTTTTCCTTCTGTGTTTATTTCCCTGGCAGATCTGATCACGAGTTAAGATGTGTTGTAATTAAGATTATGCAGCAAAAGATGCCAGCTGTGTGCTCACCGGTGCTGCCTGTAGGCATCCAGCAGACAGATTGTTGCAGCGTTCGTACTGTACTGCCTGGATTCACAGCTTCCGAGCCAAGGAAGAAGTTAAGATCTGGGCTCGGCATGTCTGCTGATCCACTGTTTTAGGGATTTGAGTCACAGAGTCACTTTAGGAATATCTGTTTTCATAATGGGAGCTGTCAAAGTATGCCAGACAGTACAAGGTCTGTAGTATCTCACTGTTGTCTCCACCGGTGGCCATTTCTGTATCCTAGGGAAGGATTTACAAGAATCTCAAATTAATTGCTGAAAACTGTGTTCACCTTGCAGATGTCACAGAGTAATTTACAGAGGAATAGAAAAAAAATGATCAAGACAGACACAAAGAAAACAAGAGCAAAATTGTAGCAGCGTCCAATCAAATTTTAATTGGCAAAGAAAAAAGTCAGAGAAGCTGCTTCTTTTTGGCTCTGTTGTTTTTTTCCTTTTGTTAAATCTCTTCTACACTCTACTTAGCCAGTTTTAAATTTATAGTAAACTTCTTAAGGAGCTTATACGTTTACTTTCATTTTCTCCTGGGAGCCATACTAGTGTGTCACAGTTAGCTTTTTCCGTCTATATATTCTTTCATTTCCGATTGTAGAAATCAGGTTTATTTATGTCTGGGAGCTTCCATCGGCAAGTTACACTGATTGTAACCGTATTTCCCTAGCTAGTAAAATTTCTGATTTAACTCGATGATGCATTAGTATGCAAAATGGCAGCTTCAATACTGTAGGGGGTCGGGGGAAAATGAGTTGATCTTACCCGGGGCTTCTAATGGTCTCCTGCAGACATCCTGTGCCCACGCAGCCACTCACCGATGCTCCGGCCCCGCCTCCGGTTCAACCTGGAATTTCCGCCTTTAAAGTTGGAAAACGCCTGTGCCTGCGTGGCCTTATCCTCGCTCCTGCTGACATCACTAGGAGCGTACTGCGCAGGCCCAATATGGCCTGTGCCTGCGCAGTACGCTCCTGGTGACGTCAGCGGTAGCGAGGGACACAGCTGTGCAGGCACAGTGGTATTCTGACTTTAACCACTTAAGGACCGGGCTATTTTGTAACGATCTGTGCTGGGTAGGCTCCCCAGCCCACAGCACAGATCGTATTTGCAGCAGGGTGACCAGACTTCCCCCCGCCCTTTTTTCCCCACTAGGGGGATGTCCTGCCGGGGGGTCTGATCACCGCCGGCTGCCTGCGTGTTGCAGGGGGGGGGGGGGCTCCTCAAAGCCCCCCTCTACAGCGATATCGGGCCTTCCTCTCTTTCCCTCCCTCCCCTCCTTCCCCTGGGCGGCACAGGCCGGCAATGCGTCCTGCGCCACCTCTGATAGGTTTCAGCCTATCAGATGCCGGCGATCCCCGGCCAATTAGAGGCCGGGGATCGCCGGTCTCCTTTACAGCGCTGCTGTGCAGCAGCGCCGTATGATGTAAACAGTGGGAATTTCTTCCCCACGTGTTTACAATTAGCATGCGAGCCGCGATCGGAGGCTCGCAGGCTGTTAACCGAGACACCCTCCGTGAACTGACATGGAAAGGCCGCTCGAACGAGCTGCCATTTCCATGTAATACCACTTACGACCTGCCACTGCCTATCGGCGTTAGGCGGTCGTTAAGTGGTTAAAGTCGAAAATTCCAGAAGTGAACATGAGGCGGGGCCGGAGCATTGGTGAGCGGCTGCGCGTGTACAAGATGTCTGCGGGGGCGCCATTAAAAGCCCCAGGTAAATTCAACTCCTTTTCCCCCCGACTCCCCCCCTACAGTATTCCTTTAATGTGACCAGATGGGAAGTAGCATTTTTGCACAGATTATATTACTTTGGGTCAAAGACAGATAGGAGAATACAATAACTGAATTGTTAATAAGGAATTGAGAAACAGGTTTTGTAATTGTAAGCCAGACTGTAGTCCCACAATATAGTTGGTAGACTAGCACTCTGTGTGTGTGTGTGTGTGTGTGTGTGTGTGTGTGTGTGTGTGTGTGTGTGTGTGTGTGTGTGTGTGTGTGTGTGTACAGCGCTTTCAGCCACACAACAGAATTGTTTGCAGTACCACCTTTAGGTTAGTATGAAATACTCACATATATTATTTTAGGTTTGTATGATGTCATATACATAGTACTGGACGTTATACTTAAAGCAAGCCTGAAGGGTAAATAAACTTATGAGATAATGAAATTGCATGCGTAGTAAAGCTAATAAATAGAACATTAGTAGCGAAGAAAAATATCATATGGTTTTCGCGTACAGGAAGAGTTACAAAACCTCAGTTGTTATCTTTGCAAAAGAGCTTCTCTGAGCTATCGGCCCACTGGGTCGAATATAGTCCTTTTTTCTGAAGCACTTAAACATCCAAGAAATTGAGAGGCAGCTTGAGATCAGGTTTTACTGCAGGGAGGTTCAAAAGGTCATTATTTCTGCTTTGTTTTATAGCTTAAAAACAGTGTGATTTCAAAACTGCAACTGAATGATGAAATGTTATAAAAAAAATAAGCTATATAACTGAAAGTAAAAATGAGATTTGTTTCTGTGCTACTAATGTTCTATTAATTATCCGTACTACACATACAACTCATTATCTCATACGTTTCTTTTTCCTCCTCAGGTTTGCATTAAAAATATACACAAATACCATATGTCCCCTTTAAAATAAAGCGTTGGCCTGTATTTCTAGTTCTGTAGTTGCATCACATTTGGCGAGTTCCGTTTTATCCAGCCATGTCTTCCAGCATTAAGATAACACATTCTTTTTCCCTTGATGCATATAGATGTGCTTTGAAGTGTCAGGGGAAATAGGCAGCTGTAGCATTAAGTCCCTTTTGGAAGGCTCTGGTAAGTGGACTATAATTATGTAGATTTTCATCTTTTGAAAACCGCTTTCTCTCCCCCTTTTTTAAGGAATCTTTCAATTTAACTAATAGGTAAAGTTACTAATGAATTTCTGAAAGCCCTGGTTGTGTTTGCGTAAAGCGCGCGTGGTGACAACGAGCGGCAGAGCTCGGCGGCCATCAATTCAGCGCACATCTGCGGATTCTGAGCAGGATGCTGACTCTTCAGCGGTCCCCTTTGCTCTCTGCCCTTTTTAAAACATTTATAGTCATCATTTTTCTTCCCCGCTGCATTATTGCATTGCAGACTCCTGACCTTTCTTTTTTGACTGGCTAGTTCGGTTTTCAATTAAACTTTCGCTGTCCAAAAATGGGGTCCACTTCTAAAACACAGCAACTCATTCCAATGCAAACAGTGCGGGAGTCTCATAACACCAGTCTGATCGGATAAATCATTTTTCCAGGCAGTGTTTTAAACCCACAACTTGACGGGCCAGAATACTTAATCATGTGAGGGTGAGAAACAAAGGTGACTTGTCATCTTATGGCATTTTTTAATGTAATTTAAACCTTGTTGTTCATTTTTACGTTACAGCCTATTATCGACGTCCAACTAGACCTAAAGTGAACCAGAGGTGAGAATAAGGAGGCTGCCATATTCATTTCCTTGTAAACAGCACTAGTTGCCTGGCAGCCTGCTGATCTATTTGGCTGCAGTAGTGTCTGAACTACACCAGAAACAAGCATGCAGATTATCTTGTCAGTTCTGACAATATTGTCAGAAACACCTGATCTGCTGCATGCTTTTTCAGGGTCTATGACTGAAAGTATTGGAGGAAGAGGATCAGCAGAGCAGCCAAGTAACTGTAGTGCTTAAAAGGAAATAAATATGGCAGCCTCCTTATCACTCTCACCTTATGTTCACTTTAAAACTGATTAAGTTTAATGCTGAAAGCAGTTATAATTGTGAATCGCCTTTAATGGCGATGGCAATGGATTATGGGAAAAAAGGAGTTATGTATATGGTAAAGAAATATCCACATGCTATAGGTACAAAAGATCTGATGCCTTACAGAGGAACTGTAACATGGGGGGAGGGGAGGTTTGCATGGCTGAAATTGTGGTGAGACCCCTCCCACAGTGTGATGCCTTGATCATGGTCCTGACACTTTGCTGTCTGTGAACCTTGTTGCATTGTGGGAAACATAACGGCTTTTTCCAACTGCAAGCATACAGTATCTCCCAATAGAACTCACAGTAAACGTCAGTAAAGGAACATTCCGCACAGATCAGCTAGCAGAACTAAAGATGATGTTAGAATGTAAATCAGGGAGAGGAAAGATTTTACAATGAGCAAACACTGACTAAACAACATATAAATGAATATTGTAAAAAAAAAAAAAAAAAAAAAAAAAAAAAAGCAATTTATTGTCATTTGCACTTCAGTTCCTCTTTAATCTCCACCCCTTAGCAGTCATGTCTCTTTGATGCTACTAACATAGAAAATACCTATACTGAAACAAATAATTTCTAAAGAAGTAGAGGTGACCATGCTATACAAAAGGTCATTCTATGTGCCCAGTATTATTATGTGCAGTGAGGAACCGTGTACAAATCATTGCACTTTCTTGTACAAACTGGGAGGAAAGAGAGCCAACAGTGGATAGGAATATGTTCAGCACTTACCAAATTCATATACCTCATTGCCACCAGCTGCCTCTTTGTATGTGCCTACAGTGCCTACTTGCAAATCCAGCCCTGATACAGCTCTTCTTCAGGGACCAAATTTGCTTTATTTAATATTTTAACTGCCCTGCCCAAGTTATCTCATTCTAGATAACTTGGGGCAGGACTGTTACTGTGGGCTAATCTCGGCACAGGGAGTGCTTCATATTTACCCGACTCGGACAAAGGATCGGCACTCCTCTTGTAGGATCCACTCTCCTCTTCCACCACTGAGGAGTGCTGTAATGCCAACATCATCCTCAAGGTTCCGATCACATGATATGGACGTGATGAAAGTAGGATGTCACCATTGGTGGAAGAGGAGATCAGCTCTGTAATGCTTACATCCTTTTATGGGTCCCAATCATGTCATATCAAGTGATCCAGAGGATGTTGTCGGCATTACAGTGCCACTCATTGGTGGAAAAAGAGAGCCAATCCTGGTTGTGAAAGAGGAGAGGTGATCCTGTGTTTATATCAGGTAAATATCAAAAGCTCCCTGCGCCGCTCTGCATTAGGGGAGGAAAAGAAATAAGTGGCGCTACAGCACATATTAAAAAAGGAAGTTAAACGGTTAAAAAAATAGTTCCATCCAGGGTAAGACCAGAATAAGACTATATGACAGTTACACTGTTTTTGTTTTGACTGATTCCTGGTTAGCGTACATAGAGATTTTGTAATATATCTGGTGAACCAAGGTCCCTAATAATGCTAGGTACACACCATACAATTTTCTGTTAGATTTTCTCTTGGATTTACCTGCCAGATAGCTTTTTTCCATGTTGTAAGTAAATCTAACAGAAGAATCTAACAGAAAATTGTATGGTGTGTACCTAGCATAACACTTAGATCCACTTGATTTATTTTATTTGTGCTTGAGTTTTTTGTAGTTAATATAATACAGTATGTCTTAATTAGAATGCTACTATGCTATCGGGTTCCCATAGACCAGGGGTCTCAAACTCATTGTACCTGGGGGCCGCAGAAAGCAAAGTCAGGATGAGGCTGGGGCGCATACGGAATTTCACAACCGCGGCGCATCGCCGCCTCTGCCCGCCCCTCTCACACTTCCTTAACAGAGAGGAACGGGGAGAGGCGGCGATCCGTGCGGCGATTGACGTCAGGAGAGGCAGAGCTGAAGCTGAAAGCTCTGCCCCTTCCAGGAAATGCTAGCGGATTGCCCCCCGGGCGATTTGGGGGCTCTGCAGCCCTCGTTTAGCGGTGGGGATGGGGCGGATTACTTGGGAGCACTGAAGCGAACTATAAGGAAGCTTTTGCCAGCGAGGGCCACAAAATATTGTATCGAGGGCCGCAAATGGCCCGCGGGCCGCCAGTTTGAGACCCCTGCCATAGACAATTCAAAGCAAAGGCTGCATTCTATCACCCTCAGGGTATAGTCTTGAGCTCTTTTATGTCTTATGATCTATTGGAGGATGGTTCAGGTCCACTTTTTCCAAATGTCTATCGGAGTATAATTAATTTGTTCCCTTATACAGCCAGCCGTGGGTGGCCAAGATAATAGCTGTATGAGATTCTCTTACCCTTTAGGTACGTACACACCTCTGATATCTCTGAACGCCTTGTCGTTCAAACCGGTCGTTTGAATGACAGTTTGACATGTGTACGAACGATTGCTAGACTGATAGCAGCAGTTTAGTTTGACACTAATAGACTTTCAATGAACAAGTCGTTTGGTCAGTCATTTGATCAAGTCCATTGACCAGTCAAACGACTTGTAAATTAGCTGTAATTAGGATTTCAAATGTTTTGCCGTCTGTGTACGAGGAGTGTGAACGACTTTTTGTTTGAATGACAAATCTTTCAAACGTCCGGTTTGAACGACAATTGGGCATAAAATAAGATATGTGTATGCACCTTTATAAGAGTAATACTTGCCTAACATCCCCTGCATATTAATAGGCTCATTTTCATTAAGCTGTTTCAAATGTAATGCCTTTTTGAAAAATGCAGAAGTATAACTTCTTTATACACCTCTCTTTGGTTACCTGTTCGTAACCCTTTTTATATACATACTGTATGGTGTTGCATTTCTTTGTTTGAAAAAATTAATAAATCCTTTGATAAAAAAAGCTCCATCCAGAATATGGATGGAGCTTTTTTTATCTACAAAATGTCTGAAAAAAAATATTTTATGGAAATAGTTAATTGCGGAAGTTTACCCCCTGGAGTCCTGTGTGAGTTCAGATGCATAGTGGAAAACTTGCAGACAGTGATTAAGAAACATGTTAGAATCTTAACCAGGAAACTGCTTGCATGGAGTTTTTATGTTTTTCTATGTGTGTGTGGATCCCCTGCCCCAAAAAACCCGTACTGATATTTCTACATCCCCTTTCCCCCAAAGATAACATACATGTTCTGGGAAATAGCTGTATAGACTGCCATATTCAAAATTTTATAAAATTGTGTGCATTGTCTTTCTTGGAGCACAACCCTATTAAAATCTGAGTGCCCCCTGTATATCTTTGATAGCAATGCAGGACATTAAACATTGTCCATTTTCTGTTTGGGAACTCTGCGAACTCTGGGTACTAATTGTAAACTAGAAAGGTTTGGCCGGTGTTCTTCTCTCTGCCTGTGTCATGTTTTGCAATTGTTTGTCTTCGGTATGCAATTTACACCCTTTTTTACAGCTTTTATGATATGTTACTGGGGCCTCATAAATAGGGGATAAACACAAGTACCAGATTATAGAACACACGATTTTAAGAACTACATACAAGGCTAAATACAATCTTGCCTTCTTAAAACAGATGTTATTTGAAAACATTTACGTTGATGTGTGCAAGAAATTATTAGAGTGATATATCACTTCAACTCAGTAGGGAAATAGGCAAATTATTCCTTATAGGTAAAATAAGAAACACTAAAGTTGATGGGAAGAGATGTGCAGATCACATTAAGTATATATCTGTAAGAGATGGAAAGATCACATTATGTATATGAGTAAAGTTGTTCTCATTGCTTATATCCTTTGGGAGAGCAGAGTGCCCTGCAGACCACAGCTCCAACCATGTTGCCTTGATAAACTCCTGCTGGTAAGAACTTCTTATGGATGGGACAATGCTGACCCCTCAGTGCACAGATGCTGCTCTGGTCCAGTGATCCTGCCATTGCTAAGCAATGAGGAATAACTATCACCGCTTTGTTGGCAGGGCCTGTCTCGCTGTTGTCATCGGACTCCCCCGAGACCTCTATAACTGACATACGGGGAAATGCTACAAAACTCTTTAAGGTCTAAGCCAGCTTCATGTTCTGACGTTAAAAATCTATACAGACTTATTATGGTGGTGCCACATGCACTGCCAATACACATCTAATAGTTATGTTGACCAGAAAATAAAAAAAGGAAAATGGACACCAGGATATAATGTAAAATATTGTTTATAATACTGATATTCTACTATTCCCTACTGTAACCTCTATTTTTACATTTACTAAAATGAGGACAGTAAAAGTGAAAAACATCATTTACTATACCGATATTGTACTACTTCATTCATATAGTAAAATATATTTAATACCCATCGATATTTTACTATAACCTAACCTTTCCCTACTCTCATACAGAGCCCTCCCCTGGTGGCGCATAACCCCAAGAACCCCTTGGTGGTGCCTAACCCTAAGACTCCCCTGGTGGTGCCTAACCCTAAGACCCCCTTGGTAGTGGCTAACCCTAAGACACTCTATGGTGGTACCTAACCCTAAGACCCCCTTGGTGGTGCCTAACCCTAAGACTCCCCTGGTGGTGCCTAACCCTAAGACTCCCTTGGTGGTGCCTAGCCCTAAGACCTCTGTGGTGCCTAGCCCTAAGACCTGGTTGGTGGTGCCTAACCCTAAGACCCCCTTGGCAGTGCCTAACCTTAACTCCCCCTGAAGGGCGCCTAAGCTTAACTCCCCCTGGAGGGCGCCTAACCTTAAAGGGGAACTGAAGAGAGAGGTATATGGAGGCTGTCATGTTTATTTCCTTTTAGACAATACCAGTTGCCTGGCAGCACTGCTGATCCTCTGCCTCTAATACTATTAGCCATAGCCCCTGAACAAGCATGCAGCAGATCAGGTGTTTCAGTGGTTCAGACTTATAAGTCTAATCTGACAAGACTAGCTGCATGCTTGTTTCTGGTTTTAATCAGATACTACTGCAGAGAAATAGACCAGCAGGGCTGCCAGGCAACTGGTATTGATTAAAAGGAAATAAACATGACAGCCTCCATATACCTCTCTCTTCAGTTCCCCTTTAATCCCCCGTGTTTGTGTAAAATAAATTTTATATGATTGTTTAGGGTTTTATTTAACATACAATAAAAAAAAACACCTGAGTCAAACTTAAAAATAAACACACACACACACACACACACACACACACACACACACACACACACACACACACACACACACACACACACACACACACACAGACACAGACACAGACACAGACACAGACACAGACACACACACAGACACACACACAGACACAGACACAGACACAGACACACACACACACACACACACACACAGACACACACACACACAGACACACACACACACAGACACACACACACACACACAGACACACAGACACACAGACACACAGACACACAGACACACACACAGACACACAGACACACACACAGACACACACACAGACACACACACAGACACACACACAGACACACACACAGACACACAGACACACACACACACACAGACACACAGACACACACACACACAGACACACACACACACACACACGTATATTTTGTGTGTGTGTGTGTGTTTAAGTACTGTAAGTTTGCTGCTAAACAATAATTTGTGATATAGGTGAAAATAGCAGAAGCTGCTCGTTGTGCTACAGAAAGTTGAAATGTAAATGATTTTTTTCTGAGAAAGTGTAGGGAACAGTTTTAAAAAAATTATACAGTATAAATTATACAGTATAGAAACTAGATTATAGATATAGATTATTTGTTAAATAATGGGTTATTGTAATCAATACATTTGGTATGGAAATGACAGTTAAAGAAAAAAAATGTATAAACCATATAATTGTGTTTTATAGTAACGCGACATCCTTTTTATATAGTTAACGCCAAATAAAAAAGTAACATTGATGTCCATGAGGAGCCCATTTTAATAGGCGGCATTATTAGATGAATATATATATATATATATATATATATATATATATATATATATATATATATTCTCCTCCATTTTCTTGAGTTTTGTGTTTTATACTCTGTTCTGTTCTTTTTATGCTTTACAGTCAGTGACATGATTTTGCACGTGTAGGCGCCATAGCAAAGGTGCTATACATCTTTTATGGCTGCAGGAGACAAGCCTATTAGAGAAAATGAACCATAAAATCTCACATCTATGTAGATGCAAAAGAAACGCAGATAATAGGTTTTGATTTATAGGCCAGAGCTAGTGATATACATGCTGCAGCCGTGGAGACTCAATCAAAATGGCAGATCCAGTGGTCTGAGACACAGGCTGTTCGGGGGTCTTGAGGACCAGGGCTAGAAACCTTGCTTTGCAGAGCAGAACAATTGCACTGTCCAATAATGTTTGTATTTGGTGACCTATAGAAAATGAATTTGTTTACTTTTTAACATGGAGCTGTGTAAAGTTGGCCGAGTAATGCACAGCTGCAGCAATTGCATTGCATTCAGTCAAGCAAAGTTACGAGCTGCAGAGGATTACAGAGACATGCTCAGCAAATTTGAAAGGTCACATATTGGTACAGAAAAAGAAATACCTTTAAAGCGGATCTGAACTCAGAACATCCTCTCTGCTCCAAAAGATAAGCAACAGTATAATAACATTTAAACAAAAGTTATTTGATACAGCTGATCCAAATCGTGCAATTCATATGCAGTGTTTATACTTCCTGATTCATGGAAGCAGATATATTGTTATCACCCGGTGCTTTCAAATTAGCTTATCTGCCATCTCTGCCATGGCAGTCATGTGACACAGGGGGAGATCAAATTACAAGTTGTGGTTAGACACAGATAAGGTGGAATTAGACAGGCTAAACTCCCTAAATACATACGGGGTGCATTTCTCTGTTTTCTTTTGGTCCTGTGCAAGAGTTCAGGCCCACTTTAAAATACACTGTAACATGACCCCTATATTATTGTATTTTTTAGGATCACACCCTGTTCTGATAAATATAAAAAATATCCATGCATCCCTTTCAGTGGCATAACAAAAGGAGCCAGGAGGCCCAGTGCAAGTTTTAGATGGGGCCCCAAAGCACTTTATTAATATGGAGCCTCAAAACTTTTGAAGGACATCTTCAGTGTAAGCGGTGCAAGCAGAGGAAGGAAGCCATTTGTTAATTATACTACTATTCAACACAGATATAGAGAGGACCATTACCAGCAAAGCACCAATGAAATGGATGAAGGATAGATGGAGGGCCCCTAGTTGGCTCTTCTGGTCTAGGGGCCCTGGTGCAGCTGCAACCGCTGCATCCCCTATTGCTAAGCCACTGATCCTTTTCAATTCAGGTAAATGTCTGATCCTTTCTATTTGGTAGTTCAGTGACATCCCGACCATAAAACCATTGTTAAAGGTAGTCATTAATTAAAGTACCCCTGAACTGAGAGGGGGTTTGCTAGTTGTTAGTAACATGTTATCTGTGGTGCTGTGACATAAGTCACAACACCATCCTCTCAGTCTAGTGCCCCCTGTGGTCCCGGCACTAGTTAGCAGAAATCTTTGACTGACTAGAGCAGGGGTCCCCAAACGTTTTCAGTCAAGGGCCGGGTTAACATACTTTAGACTGCTCGGGGGCCAGAACATGCATAAAATGATGTTGAAAAACATTACATTGAATCTAGGTATTGATTCCCCCCAATCATACCTGGAGAACTCCCAGCAGCAGCCATTCAGTAATGTGGTGCCCCAAGAAAGTCTTTGTGCACCAGACAGTGAAACATACCCAGGTGACAACCTGCTGTCCAGTTGTCACCTGATGCAGAATTGGATTGGAAGCCAGCGAATGACTGCTCACTGGCTTCTACAGTATGTGGATGGCTGCTGCCAGCACTGCTATTCTATATGCAGGCCGCCGATATTTAAAGGTGCAGTGGGCAACATCTATAAGTTATACATTTTGTGTTTGGGGCCCAGTGAAAAAGCCTCGGGTCTGCGGGCCGTAGTTTGAGGACCAATGGACTTGAACGTCAAATATGGGCAGGGAGGAAGTGGCAGTTATGGCCAGTACATTTTAGTAGAAAAAAATCACTCGGCACTCAGCTGGTTGTTCAGGGGATGGGCCTCGGTCCAAAAAGCCCTGCAATCTGTATAGTACAAACCTTCACCTCATATGCATGCACCTCTAAGTTGGCTCACGAATCAAGCTAAGAGAAGGGCTGCAAGCTTGGGCAGTGCAGAGCACAAACTAAGGACTCAGGGCACATAGAAGAAATGCTGCGCACCGATCTCTTGAAACGCTTTTATTCAGTCCTTCAGCCAACAACCAGCATAAATGACATAGAAGACAAGACGTGTCAAACCTGGATTGAGGAAGATGCTGAGGTGTGCTGGGAAGAGGTGACCAGGGGATGTACGGACGGTACTACAGCTGTTTCACACCGGACTGGCGCTTGTTCACGTGCGTGTGTCCTTAGAGAGACAGCACTGCACGGCTTCCTACATAGGACCTTCAAGCCGCGCCCTCAGCGCTGGCCCATTGGTGTGGAGTGTGTGAGAGTGAAGGTCAGGGGTGAAGGGACGGAGACTCGCCGTCCAGCTGCGAAAGGCTAACATCAAGCCTGTATTGTAGTGCTAGGCTTTTCTGTGTGACTGGTAAACAGTGACGTATTAGTGTAGATGCACAAGTGTTACATATTAACGACGGCAGGAATATAGAAATACAAATATAGAAAAAACACTCCAAAATTTGAACAACATTCAGAGAAAAAGCAACTATTGTGCTGAAAGTGCAATTTTGTGCTAAATTTGAACATGTGCAAAAGTCAGTGCACCCATAAGCGCTGGCATAATAGCATTGCTGGATTATTTCATACATTGTCTAAAATCATACATTTTATTGACACGTTTTTTTTAAAAAGGATCAACCCCAATAAACCACCCAAAAAGAATTCCAATTAAAAAAGACCAGGGGTAACGCTGCCAGCAACGAGACCCAAAAGGGTGTATTCACCCTTGGGACTGTGCCCATTCCCTCTTTAGGGCCCGTTCACACTTATAATCGCTTAACACCAGAGATTACCGCCGGCTTTTTGCGGTAGTGATTTTCCCGCGATTCACACGGAAAAATCACTGGACACTGCGGCGGTTTTGGAGCAATTGCGATTAGCGTGCTTTGCACGCTAATCACGATCGCTAATCGTGGAACGCTCGTCGCTGGCAAACCGCTGCATGCAGCGCGGTTGCGGTTATCGCTAACCGTAACCGCAGCAGTGAGAACACTGCCACTCACTACATTGTGTAGTGGGTTTTGCTAAACCGCTAGTGGTTTGCCATGACCGGGAATCGTGCGATTCCCGCTCAGGTGAGAACGGGCCCTTAATTTCATATCCTATTGGATCAAGGGAGTTCAGGACCGCATTACACCATAAATAGAAACCAAGAAGCTCACCTATAAAATTACTAAAGGTGGGAACAAATTTTGTGGTGGAAAATGCGGATAAGTTTTCCAGAAAATCAAATGGTGTTTGATAGATTGTAAATCTTTAATTTATAGACCCAAGCGATATTTTAATTATTTTTCAACTTTTTGTTTTCATGATTGGGGAAAAACATTGGTCAGGTTTTTCAAACGTTGCAACAATCGGAAAAGTCAATCGTAATTCCTGAACTAAAGAAAAAAATATTGTGTTGTGTGTGTGGAAACCGTGAGGCACTTTTTACACCTAAGTGGTGCGATGATCGCACGGGAACCTGCCGCTGCATCACTGCACCGCAGACGATGGGTTCAGATGCATAGCACCACCCTCCCGCTCAGTGATGTACTTCCTGCTGGGATTCCCATCAGTCCACGCATGTGCACCACGTCACACCATGCTCCCGTCGTTCACACTTATTGCGTCGCCCATTAACTTGCATTGCTGCATAATCCATGCTGTGGGCATGGATCATGTGGCAATGCACTGCAGCCTTTGCATTGGCATTGCAGCGGTTTGGATACTTACAGCGCAATGCCTTGCATTGTGTAAAGTGTGCAGGTATCCATAGACTTTGCAGCGGGGAAGCCTAACGCAGGGCAACACAGTTCGCTAATGTAAAAAGGACCTGAGTGCGCAACATTCCAGGCACAGTGCAGATTCATCAGATATGGAGCAATTGCTGCAATCTTATCTATATTTGCAAGTAAAAAATAGTTAACTTTTTCAGTAAAGAAAAAAATGCAACACTAATATCTGAAAGTAACCACATTTAGTACTTTGAATCTCAGCTTTACATTTGGGTCATGTGGCCTTTCTGGCAACATCTCTGTTATGCATCCAGTACGGTACAGTAATGGTAATGACTTACATTCATGTCTAGACTTGTGAAGGCTTATCAGTCCAGCATAGAAGTAAAAGTGGCAAGACTGCCCCCTCCTGTTATGTAGGTCTCAGAGGAAAACAGGAGCCTAATTATTCATTATTAGAAAAAAAATGACACTGTGAGTGTAATGAATGCAATTACTGTAATAAGGCAGTAACATATACGTGGCTTTCAGCTGCAACAGAAATTCACTTTGCCATTTGGATCTCAAATACCTGACAGAGGGAATTTGATGTTGTTTGCTCAGTGTTGTATGCAATTAAAAACTGTTAACAGGTTTTTGTTTTTAAAGATACACAAAATGACCATAACTCCCAAGTCTTGGATTTTTTTTCCCATTTTATGCTCCCCTTCTAACAGTAATTTTAGTGGTCCTATTTAAAAATCATTGTAGATGCCTTAGTTTTTACTCTAAGTTATAATTCAGGACACGCCCCATTCCATTAGTGTAAGTGGGTGCTATATTAAAGAGTATCTGTGTTTATTAGGATGGAGGTGTTGTTGGGTAAAATACTTAGCAGTCCTGGGGGCCATATGCAATTCATTTTTTCTTCTAGGAGATCATTTTTCATCTTTAATTTAAATTAACTTTTTAGCACTTTGCAATGTAAAAAGAACCACAAAGTAGGTGAAAAAGTACTGGTAAAATTAATTTATTTGTTAACTTGCTGGGGGTATAAAAATAATTTTATTTACAGGCTGTGTGATTATCACCTAGGAGAAAACTCAGGTGAAAAAGTGAATTGCATATGGGCCCCTGATGTCTTCAGGTCATAGGTGCCACTCCGCCCCCTCCTAGGCAGTGCAGTTATGGTCATGATTCCGAAGACTGCTGAAGCTCTTCAGGAATTCTACATTCATTATTGCAGCCCGCCCCCAGCTCGACAGCCACCAATTAGGCTGCGGCTGCTGAGCTGTTGGCATGGGGTTGGCGAGAGCCTTGAAAAAATTGCCAGGGCTCATTTTCTGAGGTGCAGAGGAGTGATCACCTGCCTGGAAGGGTGAAGCCAGAGCAGGTAAGTATTTAACCCCAACATCCCCCAATCCCAAATTATTAAGACAGAGCCTGTCATTGTGCACTCTGTAATTTTTACCAGTCTTTTTAAAGGACCACTATCGCGAATAAAGTAGGCAGTTAAAATGTGATAGATGACAGGTTTTGGGCCAGTCCATCTTTTTAAGGGGGATTCTCAGGGCTTTCTTTGTTTTCAACAGCATTTCCTGAACAACAGTTGCAAAATGTAACTGACATAATAGTGTGCAAGTGATTAGGGAGGCCGGCTGGTATCTTGCTATTTTGGCAGTTAAACTGCTGTTCAGGAAATGCTGTTGAAAACAAAGCAAACCCTTGAAATACTCTATGAGGAGATGGATTGTCCCAAAACCTGTCGGTTCTGTCAGATTTTAAATGCCTACTTTTTTTTCGCGATAGTGGTCCTTTAAGAATTTCCTGTCTGGTCTCAAGATTAAGATGGAGATTGCAAGGAAGAACCCAGTGGTTATAACTCATAATTGATAAATGAAGTACAGTATTTTCAATAATTTTGAGCTACCACTAGCGTTACAATTAGTGTATCAGGGTTGGGTTGAAGAAGGACACACCTATTGAAAATATTACTTGCAGAAAACAAAAGTTGGACACATACTTCTAAAAAACGTTAAATTATATACAGAAAAGCAACCTGCTAGCTGCTGTTCCGTTCAGCAGACGGACCTATTGATGTGGCAACATCAAATCTTCCTATTTTGACGTTATTGTTGTTCCTGGAGAGATTTATGAGAAGGCACACACTGGTGGATTCAGCGTAGAAGTTAATGGGTTGCACAGCTTCAAAGTGAAGTTCTGTACTACAAAATGAAAAATGCATAAAAGCACTTAGGAAGAGTTCAGCTCTGTAGCTGCGCATTTCATGGATCACCCAAAACAGATGTTTGAAATAAGATACCATTCTCTCTTCGCATTTCTAATTTCCCACTTTAAAAAAGAAAAAAAAAACTGTTCAACTTTATCTGTCAATGCTGAGAAGCGCTACTTTCCCTGGTAATCCCAGAATTTAATACAAATATTTAATCTGATTCTTCTTAACATAAAGCTAGTGTGGTTATAGTGGTGGGAATAAAGCAGAGAGTTGCTGGGTATGTGGGTTACTGATCTGTAAATGTTTGCCATTTCTGTATGTGTTTTATGCAGAAAAGCATATATTTTCTTATGAACAAAGGTGTAAAGAGCAATAACTTGTCAAACCATCTGAAAGAAGAGCTCCCTGTTGCTCACAGCTGTAAGATTGCATTGGCCATTTACCGCATTTGAACATTCAGGTTGTTTTTTCTGTGGTCGAATTCTCTTACAGCAGGAGAACTGCACCGCACTAAAGCCCCTTTCACATTACCTTGCGGCTTACAGTGCCAACCAGGGCCAGCAGGGTTATGTGCTTAACTCCCAAATACCTCCTTACCTCCCCTGCTTAGTGACGTACTCTCTGCTGGACAGGATGTATGTCTCTGGGATTCCCCTCAGTCCAAGCATGCATGCCCCAACACACTGCACTCATTATTCACACTCAATGCATCATCATATGCTTTGTAATACTGCAAAATCCGTGTGGTAGGCATGGCTCCTGCAGAATCCCCTGTTAACTTTGTGTCAGGATTGGAGTGAAGTACTTCACATCAGCATCAGACAAACTGAGTACTTCCATTGCTCCGCTTCACATCGCATTAAGTATGAAAATCTCCATAAACTTTCATTTACTTAGCGGCCTGTTGCTGTATAATTACTTAACGCAACTTAAGGAGAATCTGTACTCTAAAATTCTTACAATAAAAAGCATACCATTCTATTCGTTATGTTCTCCTGGGCCCCTCTGTGCTGTTTCTGCCACTCCCTGCTGCAATCCTGGCTTGTACTTGCTAGTTTAAGTCAGTGTTTACAAACAAGACATGGCATGTGATAGGATGAGAGGAGCTCAGTCTGTGACTCATACAGAGCCTGCAGGGGGCATGGAGAGGGTGTGTATAGCTTCTATCCTATCACAAATAGAGTAGTACATTCCTGCCTGAGTGCCTGAGCCCGACAAAGCTGTCAGAGGAAAGAAGATTAGATTATATAACAGAGATAATACAGCCACTGTGCAACTAGGAAAGGCTGCAGTAAGACAGACCACATTAGAACATGTATAGGAACTTATAAAATAGAAGAAATAAGGCTGAAAATGTTGTTACAGAGTCTCTTTAAATGCAACTTTACACAATAGTGTGAAAGGGGCCTAAATCTGAATTCCAGACAGACAGGTAAACACAGATGTGCGTCTTGGCCTAGGAAGTAGGTCATAGGGCTCCAGTTTGGGGGCACCCACTGATCTTTGTCTCTTCACCTCTTCACTAGGGATGATCAATGAAATGCAAATTGTTCTGAAATTATGCACATTTTTTGTAAATGTATGCAGTTTGAAAATAGACCAATCAATTTAAACTGAGGTTTAAATTGAGTGGTCTATTTTCAAGCTGCATACATTTGCATATAAATTTGCATCAACTCGGAACAATTTGCATATCTTGGATCATCCCTACTCTTCACCCCCAGAATTAGAAGATAATCGGTTCTGCAGCATGACTACTCAATCAATAAGTATAGCCATACACTCCATCATACCAAGTATAGCCACCATTCTCTCCACTCCCTTAGCAGATAGATGGTGCGGGCTCTGAAACAAACAAACACACACACACACACTAACCACACACTACACACACACTACACACACTACACACACTACACACACTACACACACTACACACACTACACACACTACACACTACACACACACACACTACACACACAGACAGACACACACACACAGACACACACACAGACACACACAGACACACAGACACACACACAGACACACACACAGACACACACACAGACACACACACAGACACACACACAGACACACACACAGACACACACACAGACACACACAGACACACACAGACACACACACACTACACACACTACACACACTACACACACACACACACACACACACACACACACACACACACACACACACACACACACACACACACACACACACACTCTGACACACACACTAGACACACTAGACACACTAGACACACTAGACACACTAGACACACTAGACACACTAGACACAGTAGACACACTAGACACACTAGACACACTAGACACACTAGACACACTAGACACACTAGACACACTAGACACACTACACACACACTACACACACACTACACACACACTACACACACACTACACACACACTACACACACACTACACACACACTACACACACACTACACACACACTACACACACACTACACACACTACACACACTACACACACACTAGACACACACACACACACACACACACACACACACACACACTAGACACACTAGACACACTAGACACACTACACACACTACACACACTACACACACTAGACACACTAGACAAACTACACACACACGACACACTACACACACACTACACACACACACACACACTACACACACACACACACACACACACACACACACACACACACACACACACACACACACACACACACACACACACACACACACACACACACCTACTGTGCAGATAAGTATTGATGATGATGATAAAGAAGTAATATCTGCTCCAGTGCTGACCCAGTTAGTCCTGCTGTTCCACAAAGTTACTTGCTGATGCTCACCTTCTTCCTGCTTCCAAGTCTCTTTGTCACATGATGTCACCCGATATGCAAGAAGACAAAGATAGTGGTTGACTTTAGGAAAGAGGGGAACTGACTGCTGGATTGTTGGGATGGAGGTAGGAGGGGAGGGAAGAACCCAGGCCCTGAGCAGCTGTTTGGGTTCCTTCTTTGGTAGTCACGCCACTGTCATGGTGGCCACAGGAGCCTCAGAACCAGTTCAAACCCACTAAACACATTTTTAACCTAATTTAAGTTTTGTGTCTCTCTTTAAAGTAAATATGTAAGTGAGAGGAGAGCCCATACATCATGTTGGTAAGTATATCTTTTATAATTTGTTTCCTTTCAGGTACACTTTAAGCATCTCTTTAAAACAATGTCCACCTCAAATCTAAAAGGAGCATGCCAAACCACAGACTCGAGGCTCAAAGTGAAACCGAGTAAGACAGATAACACAGAAATCCAAGATCTTCAGAATTATACCCTTTGTAGGGTTTGAAGTTCACTTTCCGTAAAAACTAAAATAACTCTTAAAATGACATTATGAACAATGGCAACCGTTGAACAGGAATAAAAATTGAGTTTGAAAAGAACGCTCTACTCTCATATTCAATTATCTGAATTACAACCCAAGAGCAGAGGCAAAGGTTTCCAGCATTAAATTACACCAGTGTGAAGATGCAGCTTTATGATAAGTATGTGTGCGGCGCTAGATGTGATTTTAATCCATAATTATACTTTGTTCACCCAGACATGGAGGTTAAACGTCTTCCCACCGCCAAAGCCAGTGATCAGCTGCCCTCCTCACCTTCTGTATCTGTGTCAACCTGGGAAACACAGGTCTGCTTTAAAATGATTTAGACGGGTCAATTACTTGATAAGGAAGTTCATTAGAATCAGTCTAATCAAGATTTCAAGCTGTCTCCGCAAGACAGAAATCATTAGTGTGGGGTTGCTAATGAGGATTAAAGGTGCTATAGCAGACATTTAGCAATGATAAAAGTAGATTCTGTGGAAAATGTAGGTTCATCTTGGTCTGCCGGACAGAGGTGAAGCAGCTGCCTGCAGCTAGCAAAAGAAAAAAAATGCTTAGACCATACTATGGCTTTTTTTTTTAAATTATTATTGAATTTTAAAGCGCCAACATACTCTGCTGTCTTAAAATAATAGTTTATTGTTGTGTGTGTGGTCGGTTTCATTAACCTCCTGGGCAATAATCCCGAGCTGAGCTCGGGGTATGTCGCGCAGGAGGATTTCTCAGGCCCTGGTGGGCTGATTTGCATAATTTTTTTTTTTGTTACACGCAGCTAGCACTTTGCTAGCTGCGTGTAACTTTCGATCGCCGCCGCTCGCCGCCGATCCGCCGCTACCCGCCGTGCCGCGCAGCCCCCCCCCACACCCCTTGCGCGGCCTGGCCAATCAGTGCCAGGCAGCGCTGAGGGGTGGATCGGGACTCCCTCTGATGTCACGACGTCTATGAAGCCCAGCAGGAAATCCCGTTCTGAACGGGATTTCCTGCTTACTCTGATCGCCGAAGGTGATCGGAGTAGGTGGGGGATGCCGCTGCGCAGCGGCTATCATGTAGCGAGCCCAGGGCTCGCTACATGATTTAAATTATTTTTTTTTTTTTAAAGTGCTGCGGTCCCTCCTGGGCGATGTAATTGTATCGCCCAGAGGGTTAAAACACTGCATATTTATTTTAGACTGGTTTGTATTATTATTTTTAATATTTTTTTGTTGGCATTTTATATTAACCCTTTAGCAGCCAATTTATTTAGAGTTGTGCAAGTGCTCCAAGCCAATTTATTTTAGCACATTTTTTATTTCTTACTTGTTACTTTTCCCTACTTCTAATTAGCACTGCTGTAATGTGTTTTTATGACCACTTGTCACTAGGGGGCAGTGTGAGACAAAAAACAAAGGACTTGTTTCAGTTTCTATATTTTCTGCTAGTAGAGAGAGAGATCAAAGCATTCCAAGAATTTACAACACGACAAGTTCTGCTGATTGAGGTCAAAAGCAGTGCACTTATCACAAACAAGATAACTCTATTGAAGTTGCTACTGGGCTAAATACTGTGTGTAGCCATGTTGTTCAGTTTGTAAAGCATGCCAATTTTTCATAAACTCAAAGCTCAACAGTCAGCTTTATAAAATGAGGCAAATATTTGTTATTTCCTGTTTTTTTGGCACCAGATATTGGCTTATTTACTGTCAGCTGTCATATGCTCTCTCCCTCTCCTATTCTATCAATAACCTACCCCCTCTTAACGCCTGACCCTCCCTTCTTCACTCCAAACACTAATCTTCCCTTCTCTTCTCCTAAAATGAACTTATCGCTGCTATATGAGTTTAGCTTACAATGTAGTCTGACTCCATACCAAACTTTGTGCCGCCAGCGCTGAAGGAGTATGTCAGCCTTGAGTGAGTCACTTTCTTTGTGACCTCTTGTTTAAGAGCAACACACAGTAAGTGGGGGACAGAATTGTCGTTTTTGAACAGAATTGTCTTTTTTCTTTTCTCTGGAGCGCCTCCTGCTCTTGATAAAAAGTAATATTCTAAGTTTAGTAACCCTGGCATCATAAATGATTATTCTGTAATGCCATAATTTTGTAATACAGCGACCCATCCATGTCTGTTTCAGAGCAAATTATCCACAGCAGTCTGTTCTCAATCCAATTATCTGTGCCTGAGAAACTCCTCCCCTTTCTTTCCAACAAACACGCATTTTTCCACATATGACCACCATGAAGATATGTTTAAAAATACGTTTTTTAAGTCTGACATTTGGCCTAATGAAAGTAAACTAGAAAGTTAGTTAAAAACTATTTTGCATGGTTTTCATTAACTTAACGGAAATCTAAAATAAAAAAAAAAACTGCCTAACTTACATGGAGCTTCTCGCAACCCCCACAGTCATCCTGTGCCTGCGCTGTCCTTCTGAGACCCTCTGGTCAGCAGCAGCGACCCCCTTAATGCACACCTACCACACACCTCCTCGTCATGTGCCCGTCATGGCAGTGTTCTGCGCATGTGGAGTACGGGATCGGTACTGTGCATGTGCAGAACGCTACCGGAAATGGGAGCGTAATCAGGATGTGTGGGGCTCTGGGGCCACACATACGCAGTAGCCTCAAACTGGCCACAACTAGTTAACTTTTAGGGGGTTGCCAGTCGCCACTGCTGGAGGGTTGCAAAAGTACAGCGTGGGCACAGGATGACTGCAGGGGGAGCTGCAAGAAGCCCCAGGTAAGTAAAACTTTTTTTTTTGGGGGGGGGGGGGGCGGGGGGATTAAAGCGGATCCGAGATGAAAAACTAACTATAACAAGTAACTTGTCTATATATCTTATCTAAAGTTTAGATAGTTTACACAGCATATCTAGCTACAAACAGCTTCAATAGAACATGATTATTTCTGCCTGTGATACAATGACAGCAGCCATGTTCTGCTTGTCAAATTACACACAGGCAAGCTTATCTACATCTTCAGCACTCAGCCTGTGAAAAAACACCTAATCACTTCTCCCCTCTGCCTCTGAAATCTCTGGCTAGTAATACCTCCCCCTCCTCCTGCCCAGACTGAGCTCCCATGAGCCCTTGCTACTGTCTGAAAATGCCAAGGCTATCTGAAAAGCTGTAGGTGAGGCTTGTTTAGTTTATAGGGAATTAGAGTATTAAAACGCTTGAGGAATGCCCTATAAACAATAGGAAAGGAACACAATTATGCAATGAGTAAAAAGTTCATCTCGGATCCACTTTAGGTAACACACTGGTTTGTTTTTTTACTTTCGAGGTAGTTAAAAATAGCGGCCTACCTGCCCCTTTCACTGTGAGCTCCGTGTTTTTACATTCAAATCCAAATTGTCAAATTAAATCCCTAATTAGCCAACAAAATGTAATTCACAAACAATGCTCATTTACCATTTGGATATTAACTATTTTGTGTTTTTACTGAGATAAAATACTGAATGGCATAGTAATATCAGAAATTTCTTATCCCTATACTGGGAAAACCTACTGGGCCCCTCTCACTCCGCTCACCCCCATATTTATGGTGAACCCCCCTATATTTATGGTGGTCACCAGCGATCATCAACAAATTGCTGTGACACATGTAATCCTATGGGATTACCCTCACTGCAGTGCTTGAGCAGCACTTGCATTTTCTCAGCAATCATGATTTTGACTCACTGAAATGAGAATGGCAAAGCACAAACATGGCAAAATCACCCAAAAAAATCGCAGTGCGAAATTGGCCGACAGAGGCGAACACAGCCACATTCACTGACAAATCTGTTCATTTTGTGACAGACTTTCAGCTGGGGCCCATGTGCGTGGCAGACTCACTTGGGCCCATACAGCAGTCCCACCTGCGATGCTCTGAAGGCAGATATATCTTTATCTATTTATCTATCTATCTATCTATCTATCTATCTATCTATCTATCTATCTATCTATCTATCTACTGTATATATGTATATATACATTCAGTACACACGCACAAAAACATTACAAATCACTACTTACCCTATTTTACCTGTACTCGGAGGGCCCATTGCAAAAAGAAAATTTCTTGGTTTCTGGCCATGTGAGAGTCAATCGGATGAACACAAAATAATATTTGCATTACATAATACATTTTCTGGTATTTTATTTGTAGTGAATTCACATACTAAAATAACAAAAAAGAAAAGAAATAGTACTTTAGATTAATAAGACTTTGTGAACTTGGCCTTATGGCCTTTCATACAAGTAGATTGTAAAGGAGTGTACTACCGCTTTATTTGGCATCTGCAGGGTTAAACCATAAACCGTAGTCGTGTGCTTACCTTATTTCAAGGTTCGTGCATATCCTGTATTCTCTTGCGGTAATTACTGCAGCTACATTAGCTTCAAAATGTGTTTTTTCTTCTGGGCCCACCCTTTGTTCTGTGATTCTGGAAGGCTGGCTTTCTATACCCCCATTAGTACAATGGACAAGACGCTGGGAAGATTTAATTAGATCCAACTGTCCATTACACATGCATGGTAATTTCATGCATTCTAATAAGTTGGGTCATGCCACGGTTTCTGCTCAGCTGCCTACGCTGAAGAGCTGCCGAGATGAGCGCAAAGAAATGCAATTATTGACTTTTTGTCTGGCTGATCCAAAACATTAATAATGTATACAATTAAAATACTGATGCGTTTCACCCCAGCTTTATTTTTGGCAAGAGTCATGCTTTCAGCGAGGGTTATTTTATGATTAAAAGCTTTGCAGGACCTGCTGTAAGACTATGAACTAGCTCATTTGCAGATTATGGAAAGCTATACATTTAAAACCAGTAAACAATGTATAAGTATGTAATAGTCTCTACTAGGTATATTGTAGAGATATCATGTTCTGATATAACATTAGGGGTGGTCAGAAATGCCATTTTCCGATTTATGGTAATAACAATTTCCACCAATGCCAATTACCGATTCCAGGGATTTCCGATTTCTGTTTTCCGATTTCCGATTTAAATTTAATTTAAAAAAGTAGTCTTTTTTTGCATTCTCTGATTGGTCCAATGCTTCTGAGTTCTGTACTACACAAGATAAATACAGTGGGTGTGTGCCACCAAACCAGGTATCACTTGACTTATTCTGGCTGCATAAGTGCATGCAAATCTGCAATCCAGAATATGCAGGGTCTAAACTGACTATTCTGCTTTCTATTTGTCCCTGAAGGAGGCAGCCCATGCAAAATAATAGCATCTCAACAGGGGCGCCTCATGTAAGCTTCCTTATTGCCCCCACCCTAACCTCTCTCAAGCCGCACCCCAAGAAAGGGGAGCAGCATGGATCCCCCAAACATACATTCGCTGTCTGGAAGCACCATGAATGCAACGGCGGGGGGGGGGGGGGGGGCTCTGGGAGTGCAGAAAGCCCTCAGGCAGGTCCCCCCGAGCGTGGCCTAAACCGGGGGCGGGGGGATCATCTATGGTTGCCCCCCTTCACAATGTGATGCCTAATAGAAAATTGCAAGCGCATGCAAATTGCGTGGTCTGGCAGCGACATCACCAATAAAGGAGGTGGGGGCTGGGAGCGCAGACAGCCCACCAGGGCACTGCCACTACCAGGGGGATCCAGTATGCAGCCAGTATATAAGTCATGTGATACCTGGTTTGGTAGCACACACCCTTTATATTTCTCTTGTGCATTTCTGAGTCCTGTGATTGGTCTAAAATTACCTGGTTACGGTAATGTGGTATTTCTGCAGAAAAATGATTTTCGAGTTCCAATCAGAAATGTCGGAATTTAATTTTCAAGGAATCCGAACGAGCATCCCTATACAACATACCTATATTAAATTTACATATAAAATTGAATAAACAACCAAAAACAGTACCCCAAAACCGATCAATACATTGGTTATAGCAGTATCTTATTGCAAGTTTACCTAGGAGATTAGAAAACGCAAACCAAAATATATACTTTAGGCATAATCTTTATACTTTACTTAGATATTATCTGTTAATTATTATTATTATTATTATTTAGTATTTATATAGCGCCGACATCTTCCGCAGCGCTGTACAGAGTATATAAAATCTTGTCACTAACTATCCCTCAGAAGAGCTCACAATCTAGTCTATGGGTCCCTAAACGTGTTGGGTGGAGGGCCGGGTCAACATACTTCAGACTGCTGGGGGGGCCGGAGTATACATAAAATGATGTAGAAGCCTTTGCGGGCCAGACAGTGAAGCATACCCAGGTGACAACCTGCAGTCCAATTGGAAAGCAGTGTCACCTGATGTGGAATTTGATTGGAAACCAGCGAACTACTGCTTTTTGGCTTCCATCTGGATGGGTGGTGCCAGCACTGCTATTCTATATGTGAACCACCAATATTTAAAGATGTTGATGACCTCATCTATAAGTAATATGTTTTGAGTGTGGGGGGCGGGTAAAAAAGCCTCTGGGGGCCACATTCGGCCCGCGGGCCTTGGTTTGAGGACCACTGATCTAGTCTCTACCATAGTCCTATGTCTATGTATGTATTGTGTAGTGCATGTATTGTAGTCTAGGGCCAATTTTAGGGGGAAGCCAATTAACTTATCTTTATGTTTTTTGGGAGGTGGGAGGAAACCGGAGTGCCCGGAGGAGACCCACATAGATACGGGGAGAACATACAAACTCCTTGCAGATGTTGACCTGGCTGGGATTCGAACCGGGGACCCAGCGATGTAAGGCGAGACCACTGTATGCCACCGTGCTGCCCGTTAATAGTTTCAGCATGTATTTATATCGCACTGTCATTTTCGGCAACACTCTACAGAGTACATCAAACCACCTGTCAAAAATAAGGAACTAGAAATAGTTTTACCTCTGAGGAGCTCACAATCTAATCCTTACCATAGTTATAGTCTTATGTCCTTAGTATAGCCTAAGCACAGTGTTTTGGAGAAGCCCGCACAAACATGAGCAGAACATATTTCGTGCAGATACTGTCATGGCTTTCATTTTAACTTGGGGCTTTAGTGCTGCAAGGAGAATGGCACTCGGCAGCCCTGAGCCATGTATACATATTCAGCTAAGCACACTATGCAAAACAAAAGTTTGTGTTCTGAAAACAGAAGGTCTTTGAGATTATTCAGGTTGGTGTGAACATGTGATGTCTCCCATGATGCACCACTGCTGACTATGCAAACCATCCTTTGTAGTTCCAGTGTGTTTAACTTGTAGGAATGATTTGCATATTCAGTAGTGATGCATCATGGGAGACATCATATGCCTACTCCAACCTGAAAAATCAAAAATACCTTTTGGTTTTAAAAAGGCAAACTTTTGTTTTGCATAGCATTTTTAGTAAGACGGCTTTTTGGTTCTTTTTAGCTTCTTACACACTTCTAGGATTTCCGGTTCACCATGAGCTTGCTGGGTAATCTGTAACACTAAGCACACTAATGACAAAAGAACTTGTATGTTACAGAGGCACCTATATTGTGATTTGGTTGCCAAAGTCGCATAGTGATTACAGTTGCGGCGCTATGCTTAGTGAATTGCGGCAGCTACAGCAGGTTGAGGTGGGTATTGTGGCTAATACATAGCATGCGGTGGTAAAGTGCCAAGTGAATTGTGGCTATGGACAGCTGCTTCACTTGAGAGGAGAGATTTGAAGCATTGAGTTTAGTTTTCTTGTTAGGTGTGGATGGTGGGAGGTTATTGCTAGGTGTAAGTAGGAGGAAGGTTAGTGTTAGGTGTAAGTGGGGCGAGGATAGTGTTAGGTGTACGAAAGGGGGAGGATAGTGTTCGGTGTACGAAGGGGGGAGGATAGTGTTAGGCATACATAGTGGGGATTTTACTGTGAGAATAAGGAAATATAAGGCAATAATAGAATATCAGTACATTTACTGATATTCTACTAATAGAAATAGGACATAAAATATTATTATTATTTATTGTATTTATTAAGCACCAACATATTACGCAGCGCTGGACAATAAATATATACAATGATACAAGGATGACAGACATAACAAGGTTATACAACATAGAGCAAATTGTACAAAATACATGATCATGCGATATGGGCTGGTTAGGTAGGGCCAGTAATACAAGTACAGGCTGTCATAGGACAGGAGCACACGATCCTGTAGTTTACACTAGGGAAAGGAGGACCCTGCCAGAGGCTTACAATCGAAAGGGTGGGGTGGAAACACTAGGTGGGGCTGTGAAATATTCAGTGGAGAGTTACTGTGTGGTAGGAGGTGGGTAGGCCATCATAAAGAGGTGGGTTTTGAGTGCTTGCTTGAATGTGTTGGAGGGAGCAAGTCTGATGGGTGGTGGAAGGGCATTCCAGAGGGTGGGGGCGGCTCTTGAGAAATTCTGCAGGCGGGCATGGGAGTGGGAGATGCGTGGGTGGTGAGGCGAAGGTCGTTGGAGGATCGGAGGGGGCGACCTTGTGTATACCTGTGTAAAAGCTCCGAGATGTAGGTAGGGCAGGTTTTGTGCACAGATTTATACGCCAGGCATATAATCTTGAAAGTTATCCTGAAACTGATAGGGAGCCAGTGCAGGGATTCACATAGGGGAGATGTGAATGTGAAGCGGTGCGAAGAATGGAGTCTTGCAGCCGCATTCATCACTGATTGAAGGGGGGCAGTACGTTTCAAGGGGAGGCTAGAAAGGAGGGAGTTAAAGTAATCAAGGTGGGAGATGATGAGGGCATAGATGAGCCGTTTGGTCGTGTCCGGGGTTAAAAAGGGGCGGATCTTGAAGCTATTACAGAGGTGGAAATTGCAGGCTCTGATGATGTTTTGGATGTGTGGGATGAAGGAGAGGTCAGAGTCCAAGGTGACACCCAGACAGCGATCGCAATCTACCGGTAGATCGTGACCGCCTTCTCGGTAGATCGCGGCCTCTCGGCCACGTCTCGTTAAATTTTGCGGCCAGCAGCTCATTATGTTTAGCTGCCGGCCGCTGGCCAATAAGGATGCAGGGGAGGAGAGGCGGCGAGGAGAGAGGGAGGAGAGAGGCGGCGCGACCGCTACGTCATGGCTGGGGGCGGCGGCGGGCAGCCTGCAATGTGCGTGCTTGTAACGTGCCCGGCACCGCCCCCAGCCATGACGTGGCGGCCGCGCCGCCTCTCTCCTCCCTCTCTCCTCGCCGCGTCTTCTCCTCTGCATCCTTATTGGCCAGCGACCTGCCTGACGGAGGTTCCAGGAGTCCAGAGGACCTGGCTAACCTACGCTGCAGGTACATATACCTGGCTAACCTACACTGAGGGCCCCTATACCTGGCTAACCTACACTGAGGGCCCCTATACCTGCCTAACCTACACTGAGGGCCCCTATACCTGACTAACCTACACTGAGGGCCCCTATACCTGGCTAACCTACACTGAGGGCCCCTATACCTGGCTAACCTACACTGAGAGCCCATATACCTGGATAACCTACACTGAGGGCCCATGTACCTGGCTAACCTACACTAAGGGCCCATATACCTGACTAACCTACACTGAGGGCCCCTATACCTGGCTAACCTACACTGAGGGCCCCCATACCTGGCTAACCTACACTGAGGGCCCCCATACCTGGCTAACCTACACTGAGGGCCCCCATACCTGGCTAACCTACACTGAGGGCCCATATACCTGGCTAACCTACACTGAGGGCCCCTATACCTGGCTAACCTACACTGAGGGCCCCTATACCTGGCTAACCTACACTGAGGGCCCCTATACCTGGCTAACCTACACTGAGGGCCTCTATGCCTGGCTAACCTACACTGAGGGCCCATATACCTGACTAACCTATACTGAGGGCACATAACCTATGCTGCAGGCACTTATACCTGGCTAACCTACGCGGGGGGGGGGGGGGCATGCTTAGCATTTGGGACGTTGGTAGATCTCCTGGCCTCGGCAAATTTTAAAGTAGCTCGCGTGCCGAAAAAGTGTTGGCACCACTGGTCTAGGTTAAGCTTCAGGAACCTAGCAGACATCCAGGAGGAAATTCTTGAGAGACACGAGGAGACCTTGTTTATGGTACTGGATGAGAGATTGGGGGTATGAAGGTAAATCTGAGTGTCATCGGCATAAAGGTGGTATTTGAAGCCCAGGGAGGAGATAAGCTTGCCAATTGAGGAAGTGTATATGGAGAAAAGAAGGGGGCCCAGAACAGAACCCTGGGGGACCCCGACTGAGAAGGGGGCAGGGGTTGAGGAGGAGCCATTGAAGGAAGGTGTGAAGGAGCGATTGGATAGGTAGGAGGAGATCCAGGCCAAGGCAAGACCATGGATGCCCATGGACTGTAGTGATTGGAGGAGGAGGGGGTGGTCAACAGTGTAAAATGATGCAGAGAGGTCAAGGAGGAGCAGGATGGAATAACTGCCTTTTGCCCTGGCAAGGGTAAGGTCGTTGACCACCAGACTGTAGGGGGTCAAGTAGGGTATTGGTGTTGATGTATTGGGTAATGCGTTGGTGGACTAGGCGTTTGAGGAGTTTAGAAGCATAGGGAAGGAGGATGATTGTCGGTAGTTTGAGGGTAGGGATGGGTCGAGTGAGGGTTTTTTCAGCAGGGGGAGTACAGTGGCCTGTCCGAATGCTTTGGTGAAGGTGCCTGTGGAAAGGGAGAGATTGAACAAGGAGGTGAGGACTGGGGCCAGGTCAGGGAAGTGGGGACAAAGAGTATTTGTGGGTACAGGATCGCAGGGGGAGGAGGGGGGAAGCCGCTAGCAGCAGGCTGACTTCATCAATGGTGGTAGGAGCAAAGGAGGTGAGGGGTGGATGAGACGGGAGCAGCTGGGAGGGAAGGCAAGGGGACAACCTGAGAGGCGTAGGGAAGGGAGGGATGGAGGAGGGAAATTTCATTGCGTATTGTTGCAATTTTAGTGGTGAAGTGGTTGTCAAAGTCGTTGGCTGAGAGGGAGGAGTGGGGTTGAGGAAGGCAAAGTTACAGATATTCTTCTACTATAGAGTACACCTCGCGCCCATTTTAACATGTGGTTCTTTTACACATATGCCAAGTTGGTATATGAGCAATTCTGTCAGTTCAGCTCTATATCATTCAATGAGTCAAATAATAGTTTAGCTTACTTACCAGTACCTTTTTTTTTTAACAAATACAATCTTTTCAAATACTAGCTGGTTGTGTCACAGCTGCAATCATTTGATTTGTCTGTTTGTGGGGGAAAAAATGGACATACATAAAGTGGATATCTTATTGAAGAGCAAAATAGCTTCTTTATATTAATTAAGCCAGTGCAAACATTTCACCTCAAGGGTATAACTTCATAATCACACCATAGTGCAGTATGTACAAGATGACCAGGTAATAGTATTTTGGCACACATTCTTAGTACAGAGCATCCCATGTGATGGACCATGTGAGTTGGTATTGTTACTGGGTATTCTACTATTGGGCAGTGGTAATTCCAATAATAGAATATCTGTAAATTTTACTGATATTTTACTATACCAACTGAGGCCTGCTATACAAACTGCATCTACAAATTTCCTGTTTCCAGAAGGTGTTGTTTTGTTTGTGTGTTTTTTTTATTGAAAAATAAAATAAAAATAAAATTAACAATTGAATTAGGAGAAAAGAATGTTGGAATACATTTTTTTTCTTTCCTGCATTTTTTTCTCTGCAGTTTTTCGCTAAACTAAATATGCAAATTTGTATTCGCAAGTTAAACAATCACCAGCCCTTAACTCTGTCTACTGTTGTAATTGAATTGGGCCATACAGGGGTATCATTACATAAATGAACAACACAATAAGGTAGAATAGTGCAATATGCATTGGAGTAAATGATTAAACATAAACAATATGAGTTGGATGAAATGAATAAACATAAACAATACTTTCATGTGCAAGATCCTGTTTTCTGGTGTTGCAAACTCATATTTTTTATGCTGAAAACAAGAAAAAGTCCACAGAAGTCTGCATATGGTTTATATCTGTTCAGCCGTAGATCATGTTGGAACTGGACAAGATTATGGCAGAACAAAACATATGCGTCGAGGCATAGTGCACTTCAATAAAAATCCTCCTTGTTTTGTCTGTAAAGACTTTTTTTTATTCCTTTTCTGCGGGTTGTATTGACTAGCTATGCCTGTTACATACAAAACACTATATAAAAGCAATGCAATGTTAACTAAGCTGCTATATTTTCATAACAATGTGGAGTGTATGTGAAATAATGAAGGCACTGCTTAGCCTCATGTTTATTATAGCTATGTATAGAGAAATAAAACCTTCTGACTTAAGAATGGAAGAAAGAGCGAAGGTGGAAAAGGATAGTCCATGATAATAGAAAACCCTGATGCATACAGGAAGATCTACTATGGGAAGTATGGAGAAAGTACTGAAGCTATTATTCTCTAATCCATGATACTTATGGCTGCTTTAGTGTTTCAGATCAGTAGTAGTATGTGTTATTAGTCTATAAAAGAATGGCATGTTAGTTAAGCTATTAAACAGAAGACAGGTGACTGACCACCAGTAAGTTGTTTTTACTAGCTCACTAATAACAACTAGAATTTCTGTACATCACTGCTGACTTTAATCTAAATAATACAAGCACTGATACAGTTATTAATATTGTATACGTGACTTGTGAATGACATAGTATACTTATTGTTTATTTATTTAATCATAAAGAACATTGCTGCTTGTGAATTTTCACCAATGTCATCTTTGCATGCATTGAAAATGGCATTTTCTACTTTGAGAAAATTTTCATGGAAAGACAATGGCCTCAATTCACTAAGCTTATCTCCTGTCTTTAATAAGGTTTCTAGAGTTATCACCATGGTGATGAGGCATGTAGTATTCAGGAAACATTTTACCTCAGGCAAACCTAAAGTGAACTCTTCTGTCTTTAAGTTAACTCTCCAATCCTTAAAAAAAACTCCAGAATTCTAAAGTTAAAGACAGGCTGTTAATTAACTGCATGTGAAAATAACTACAGAAGAGGTAACTTAAGGGATTAAGAGATAAGATAACTCTCTCACTGTGCCTTGGCAAGTTTTCTCTTGCCTTATTATCTCCAGCATGATCTTAGTGAATTAAGGCCAATGTATTTTCCCAATATGGTGAAACTTCAGGAAAAACCTGAACAATTGTTTTTACCACGGAAACGCCACAGTGGTAAAGTAGTCACTTCCTGTCTGAGTCAGGACTGAGTCAGCCACTTACATACCTGATATTTAACTCTTTCAGGCAGAGAAAGAAAAAAAGGAACACAGCATAGTTATTTGTGTGTTAGGCACTGTACATATACACGTCTATCTCATCATGTCACATGTCACTTCGGGTATCCTTTAATGAACAAATCCTGGATGGAGCTATGATCCCTTCAGATAGGTTCAGTGGTTTGGCCCATACCATGGTAAACAATACATTTTGTGTTCCAGCTGTACTAAATATTGACCCATCTATAATGTAGAACTATACCAATAGGCTCGTGATATATATGTTACGGCCAGAACCCGAAGTCTGGCCACTTCGGGTTCTGGCCGGTCAGAATGCGAAGTGGCCGCTCTCTGCGGCCAATACACAAAACACTGCTCAATTTCGGACTTTGGCCGGCCAGAACGCGTTCTGACAAAGTGTGGCCGGCCAAGTCCCGAAGCTCACCTCTCTGCTTTAAGTTTCCCCGCTGTCCCCTCTCCCTGCACTGTCTCCGGCTGTCAGTTCTGTCCCCTCTCCCCGCGCAGATCTCCGGCTGTCAGTTCTGCTTGAAAGGACCCCAGGGCTGCCCTAATGCTGCCGGCTGCTTTATGTTCCCGAGGTGTCCGCGCTGTCTGCTGTTGGCTATTTTCTGCTCCAGCGACCAGAGGCTGCCAGAGAGGGGAGGAGGGAGGAATGTCCCGAGAGGTCAGCGCTGTCCGCAGCCTGCTCCAGCGACCACTGGCTGCCAGAGAGTGGAGGAGGGAGGAATGTCTGAGGGGTCAGCGCTGTCTGTATTCACGGAGGTGAGAAAAAATGAAGGGGGGAGGAATGTCCCACTGTCCCCAAATTAACTCCTTAAGGACCCTGCAGCCTGCTTTTTCCAGATGACACAGGGCTCAGTGGATGGACACTGAGAATGAAGGGGGAGGAATTTGATATGCGGATGGGCCAACTAATGTAATAAATGGAGGGGGGGGGGGGTGGATGGAGTTTATGGATAATGGAGGGGAGAAGAAAGCAAAAGGTCACTATGTAAAAGACAGTGGGAGAGTAAGATAAGGAAAATATGTGAAAACATATGCTGGGAACCCTTGCCTGAAGTACCTGATGCTGAGGGAACCGGTAATATTACATGTGTGCCTCCCACTTCACTGTGTGTGTTTGTAATGTTCCTGTGTGAACCTGTGTGAGGAGTTTCTGACAGAGCTAGGAGTTTGTAGCTCTGCTACTGCTGCTTCATTTTTGTGGGAATTCTGCTGTTGCTGCCAAGATAATATAATATTTTATTCTACTGTGTGCTGCGGCTGCCATTCTGTGGTGTTTTCGTGAACTTTCTGTGGTAGTTTGGTGTAGATTCTTCTGCTGCAGCCATTCTGTGGTGCTTCTTTGAACATTCTGCTGCACCTGCCTTTCCGCAGTTCTGTATTTTTTTGGACATTCAGTTGCAACTGACATTCTGAGTTACAAACATGCTGGATGAAAGTAACACACTTGTGGAACCAGGATTTGATATGAAAACCAGATTTATGGATAGTTTGAACTCAGTGATACAGGACAAAGCAAGTAATTGCGCTATCTTTAGTAGAGAAAAATACTGTGATGTTATAGAGCAGGTGAAAGCAGCTAAAACAAAGCAGAAGAAACAAAGCGTTGACTATCGGCGAATAAGAAAATATGATGTCATCGTAGTTGATGGAACAGAAAAACTGATTGCACCAGTAACAAAAGAAAACCGTGCTGTTTTGTACTATGTACATACAGAAGAACTGTTTGACATACTGCACGAGACGCATTTAAAAATTGGTCATGGAGGTCGCACCCGCATGGAAAAGGAACTACACCTAAAGTTCAAAAATATCACAAAAGAAGCCATTAAACTGTATCTGAGCTTATGCAAGCCATGCCAGACTAAACTGTCTAATCCGAAGAAAGGTTTAGTTTCTAAACCTTTGCTCTTTAACGAATTGAATTCAAGATGCCAAGTAGATCTGATCGACATGCAAAGCAACCCTGACAGGCAGTACAAGTTCATCCTCAATTATCAGGATCATTTAACCAAGTTTATATTACTACGGCCTTTGAAAAGCAAAACCGCAGCAGAAGTCGCTTACCAGTTACTTGACATTTTCACCATCATAGGTGCGCCGAGCGTCCTTCAGTCTGATAATGGCAAAGAATTTGTCAGCCATGTCATTAATGAACTGAAATCTATGTGGCCTGAATTGAAACTGGTACACGGCAAACCGCGGCATAGCCAAAGCCAAGGTTCCATTGAACGTGCCAATCAGGACGTTCAGAATATGATGATGACATGGATGCAGTCAAATGATTCAACACATTGGGCTGAGAGTCTTCGATTTATTCAATTTATGAAAAACCGCTCTTTTCACCAAGGCATCCACCAGTCGCCATATGAAGCCATGTTTGGTTGCACAGCAAAAGTGGGACTGAGTACTTCCAATCTACCCAAAGAAATTGTAGACAAGTTGGTTACAGAGGAAGATCTTGAGAAAATCGAACAAGAAATGGAGACGGCTATTAATGGAGGGGCTTCTGCCGACAATGAAAATGCTGCGGTAGCAACAGCATCAGGAAGTTCAGTTCAGTCGCCTGAGAATAGTAACACAGACGTATTGTGTCCAGTATGTGAAAAAGAGTGTTCATCAGCTCACACCTGTGGATCTTGTGGAAATGATGTTCATGCAATTTGTGGAGTAAGCAACGCTGTGGATGAAGGGTATGGAAGTAAAATTACTTGCTGGTTATGCCATAAGAAACAAGAAATCAGGAAGAAGAGATCAGCAGCCCATGTTGGCTTGCAAGCTCAAGCTTCAAAGATGCTCAAAAATTCAGATGCGAAATTCCCACAAGCAAATATTGGAGATAACGTGCGCATTCGTATACCAGATGTTGACAGAGGCCGTGGAGACCCAAGAAGCGTTCTTGCAGTTGTAATGAATGTTGAGAACGGTTTCTACAAGCTAGGAACAGAACATGGTGTTCTGAAACAGCTGTTCGCCAGAAGTGAGTTTACCATTCTCAATGAGAAATTGGTAACATTGGAAGCGGTTGTCAAAACAGAAAAATCACTTCGGACCATCGCATCTTCCCAATCACTGACTGGCGGGCAAGGATATACTCGTTGCAGCTGCACTGGAAAATGTGCAACGAATCACTGCAAATGTAGAAGACAGAAACTTTTGTGCAATTCCAAGTGTCATAAAAGTTTGACTTGCTGTAACAAGTAAACTACTGCTGTTGAACAATATTCCTGTATAAATTTGACATTAAAAAAACGGTTCATTTACTTTTATAAAAGGTTACATGTCAGTTTTGACCAAATTAAGTTGATATTAAAAGAAAAAGTTACAGGCCAGTTTTGGCCACATTAATAAAGTTCATTACTAAGTTATATTAATTCTCTGAGTTTTATTTATGTTGTGAGATTTGTGCATTTTGGACTTTGGCCAGCTGACTTTGGCCATTTTGCAAACTGGCCGGCCAAAGTCAGAAATTTCCAGCATTTTGGACTTTGGCCGATGTCAAATCGGCCAGTTCTAGAAACGGCCGGCCAATTCTAGAATTGGCCGATTTCTGGTTTTGGCCGTAACATATATAATAATGGAAACACAATATAACAACAACACAGAATAGGAAATGTTTCTAAAATAAACACTTTTAGTGATCAGGGTAATAAAATGGCCGCCTCTTTCTCACAGTCCTAAATATGTCTTGGTATCTGAGAGCTGTAGGCAGATGTGTAACAGCAGATGGTTCCCTAGGCCTCATTAAGGATTCCATTAGCAGCTAAAGCAAGGGTCAGCTAAGAGCCAGGAATGCTGCCGATATGTAACTTAACACGCAGGCTGACAATTTAAATGTTGGGGAAATAAACTGTAAGAGTTATCTGTTGTGTCAAGCTTGTCCTTTTTTTTTATTATTTATCGGCTACCTTTATTTTTGTTTTCTTTTTAACAGTCTCAGAGTAGAAATCCCAGTGGTAATATTTATCAAACAGAAGCCATTCAATATTGCACTTGTATGCAGCCCTACACCAAAAAATGTTAACTTTCAGGAACAGAGGAGTAGGCCAGGAGACTGTGTACATAGCAGCGGCTTTGTGCCTGGAGACATATACCTGAGTGAGCATCTCATGTTCTTAGAAGTTGTCAGAAATGTAGGCTAGGATGTTTTAACTGCAGAATTACTTTATAACCACTTACAGCTAGACATTCCATTGTATAACGGATAGGAAACATTTCACACTGTCATTGTATATTAGTTGCTTAGCTCAGTAGCTCTGAACCTTTTCCTTGGCAAAGGCTGATGTTTAACTTTGTTCAGGGAGTATGGACTTTGATGATAATGCTTTTTTTTCGAAGAGATTTTGCACTTTTAGCTAGAAAGTAGAAAACCCTGTTAAAGAGCAAAGAGGCCACTTAGCCTTCCACTCATCACCTGGTTTCACCCTCTGAAAAATGATCTTCTATGCCACGAATGTGCTCTGACTTTGCTTTCCTGGTTCCTGCTGTTATTGTATTTTATTCTTCCCTGACTTTATTCTTGTTTCTCATGATGACATTCTGTGATCAAAAAGCCACTGGAAGTCCAAATCGCACCTCTGTAGGGATTTAAAGCAGACCCAATCTCTTGCACAGCACACAATGAAAAGTTTAATGTGTCTCATCTGCAACTGTGAATAGAGCACAGGAGAGCCATGCCACGTTAGCTCTCCATATGGGAAATCCTGAGGCTTAACCCATTCAGTGTTGACTATATTGAAGAAATTGTTTTCCATAAATCATGCTGAGGCTAATCTTTTAGAGCAGAGAGGAAATTATGAGTTTAGTGCAACTTTTAATTAGTTAAAGCAAACCTGAACTGAAAATGTAAAGTCAAAATAATCATACACATATCATACTTACTTCCAATGCACTCTTCTTATCAGTCTCTTTCTCCTCTCCTGCGTCCTGTTTGTCCACTGTGATCGTTGGAATGCTCCCTCCTCCATTTTGAAAATGGCCATTACCCCATAACAGCTTCCTGGTCAGCACACTGTTAAACAGTAATATCACCCACTAGAGCTATAGGGAAACATGGACATTACATTGTTCATTAGTTGTCCTTTCATTTATAGCTGACAGCAACGGCTAAAATCTTGTCAGAACTGGAAGTAATCATTGTAAGAATAAAATTGAGCTTCTGAGAGGAACTGATGGTGAGGTAAGTATGTAGTATTCTTTTGCAGGTACAGCATATGTGTTTATTTTAAATATTTTTACTAGGTTCAGGTTCTCTTTATAGGGAACCTAAACTGCGAAGGATATGGATTTTTTCTTTTTAAAATAATACAAGTTGCCTGACTCTCCTGCTGATCCTATGTTTCTTTTACCACAGCCCCTGAACAAGCATGCAGATCAGGTGCTCTGACTGAAGTCAGACTGGATTAGCTGCATGCTTGTTTCAGGTGTGTGATTCAGCCACTAATGCAGCCAAAGAGATCAGCAGGGCTGACAAGCAACTGGTACTGTTTGAAAGGAAACCTCTAGTGCTTCAAGCTAGTCAACTGACATTGTCCCAAGGCAGTTGTGTCTTCCAGCTTTTTCCCCCTCTTGCTTAAAAATAACAATACTTTTGAACAAAAGTACAATTTTTTCTTACCCACCCCAGGTGAATCAAAAAACTAAACTGGACCCCTTGTTTGGGATGTAGATCTAGTCTATGCAGCCTATTACCCCACCAATCCATGGCTGGAGTTATAATGAAAAAAAAAGGTGATGTCATCTTATTTTTACCCCAGAAAAGCTGGCAGGTAGATAAGAGATGGGGCTTCTAGTGGCTATAAGCTTCCCCTTCCGCTTATCTCCTAGGCCCATATGCAATTACTTCTTTTGAAAGAGAATGTTTCTCCACTGGCAGTCCATTATATATAAGATTTTTGTTTTAACCTCTTCAGGACCACAGGCTTACACCCTCCTGTTGACCAGGCCAATTTTTTTTTTTACAATTCAGCACACTGCAGCTTTAATAGTTTATTGCACAGTCGTACAACTTAACACACAAATGTATCTTACCCCCTTTTCGTCCCACCAACAGAGCATTCTGTTGGTGGTCTCGGTTTGCTGCTGTCATGTGGTTGTTTTTATTTATTCGCCCCCCCTCCTCCCCTCCTAAATTGGCCCTACACTAAGATCCTTACATATCATAGGCTGTTAGAGTGATTTGATTGTGAGCCAACCAGAGGGACAGCCAAGTGACAGTATGTTTAGCTCCACGTCTCGGCAGGGAACGATGCGCAAGTGTGCATGTTCTTTGCTATCGTCCGCCTCCAGGACCTGACGCCAATCGCCGTTAGGCGGTTCTGGGGGAGCCACTCTGCGGCCGCCGATTGGCGTTAGGCGGTTGCACAGGAGTTAATGTCTTGCTAATATACAGGAACAAAGTCTGAATAAGGCTTATTAGCCAAAAGCTTACTTTTAATTTACTTCTAAGCTAGCCAATAAATGGTATCATCCTGATTCAAAACTAATAACAAAATACTAACTCATTTATAATACAATTTGTGTAAAATAGTAGCTAAGTGCAATTAAAATTGACAAAGTTTAATATTAGCGATTGGTAGAAAGAGGAGTTTCATTAAAAAGTAACAAGTGGCCTAAATAACCATTATTACTGCTTTGATTTTAAATATAACTTATTTTAATATAAAATATGGAAAGCAGAGAATAAAGAAGTAGAGATGCTTTTCCAGCTGCTTTAGTTCTCTGTGGGTGTTCAGCTGTTTGGGACACAGAAGATGCATCTTATTTTGTAGAATCTATTTTCTAATTAATCTCCAATCCTGCGTGCTAATAAAGAAGATAGAATTAGAGAAGAAACTACACATTTTGGCTTTGTTTATTAAATATTGATTTTTCTTTCCCGAGCTTTGAGAATGTTGCTTCTAAATCCTAGAACCCTGTGGAAAAAGTGAAACTCATTACATATTGTTTGTTTTATACATTTTATTTAGATTAGGCTCTTTTTTTGTTATCCCAGTAAGAATTCATAGAGTGAGTGAGCATATTTGTTTATTTTTTATTTGTCTATTGTGTTGAGCACAGAGAGCGTTACTTTTGAGGGCGAATGAGGCTTGGAAATGCTACAGGCCAATTTATTTTAGAACATTTTTTTATTTCGTTGTTACATTTCCCTGCTTCTAATTAGTACAGCTGTAATGTGTATTTATGGGCACTTGTCACTAGGGGGCCAGTGTGCGACAATAACAGAGGACTTCTGCTTTCAGTTTCTATGTTTTCTGATAGTAGAGAGGGATCAAAGCATTCCAAGGATTTACAGCACACTGAGTTCTGCCAAAAGCGGTGCACTTATTTCAAATGAGATAACTCTATTGAAGCTGCTAATGGGTTAAACACCATATGTAAATTTTTTTTTTTTTTTTTTTTTTTTTTTGCTTCATCTGCAGACTTAACTGGGATTTCTTTGTGAAACATTTCTAGATATGTCCTGCTGATATTCTCTTTGCTACACAACACCATACCTCCCAACTTCCTGAGATATGAAAGAACAACACTTTTAGTCATGCCTATGTTACACCTTCAGACACCCCCCCCCCCCCCCCCAACATGCTTTTGGCAAACAATTTGTGAGTAAAAGACATTAAGCTATACATTAATTTAGAGAAGCAAAGTAAAGTTTAATATTAGGTAACATTAAATCGGGATTGTCACCATAAAAATCTAATTTCAACAGCAACTGGTCTAAGTGTATTAAGAAAAACAAAAGTTTGCTTTCCTAAAACAGAAAGAATTTGCGATAATTCAGGTTGGAGTGAGCTCGAGATGTCTCCCAGGCACCACTGCTGAATATATGCAAATTAACCATTGTACCCTTGGAAGCTAAACACACCTCCAGAACCGCTGGAATGCAATGATGTGTCAGCTTGTTAATATGTACAGAGCCATAATAATCCAACATGCATACAGACTGTTTCGGATTGTTTGATCCTCATCAGTGCATGGCATGGATTAATTTGGCTCTATGGAATAGGGCTTGTAAATCCGAGAGGCACAGGCACAGTCTGTGCCTCTAAGTGTATTAAGTGATACAGATGCTAATCCTGCATTTAAAACTTTCAAAACTTTTTCTGCTGTTATGATTTATTACATACTTTAGGAGAACTGGCCCTTTAATAGTCAGTGCCAAACAGTTGCATGCTAGGTTTTTTTTTTTATCCAGAATATATTCCTCCTCTTCCATTTATTTCCCTGCCTAGCTGCCTATCTGAAACACGATCCTCTGCTCACTTGTGTTTACAAGCAAGGTTGAGGCGACTCAGCGATTGGAGGAGAAAAGCAAAAAAGTTAAGGGCAGAAATTACATCAGGAATTAACCCAAAAATGTGGGCAAAAGACATGGTTCCCATCAGGAACCGAATTCTCTTCATTTACTATATAAAATTCACTGAAATCAAAATGTGGACAGTACAATACATGTGTTCAGATTAAGTATTTATCTACTTATATATTATATACTATATATGTGTTTTTTCCCTGGCTTAGTATGGCTAATCCTACTGCTTTAATAGAGTCATAAAAACACTTTATAGAAATACGTATACCTATAGAGATGTGTACATTGGTTCTGAAAGACAGGTAGTACAGAGAGGGATTTGGTTCCAAAATGGGCATTTTCCTTCCAAAAGGGAGGACAGTTAGAAGCTCTGTCTGCACAATTTTGCCACATTACATCAGCCCTGCTGAACAGATATAAATCAACCACTTTTTGGAGATCGTAGGTAATGATGTGGATTTTAGTAGCAGGTTGGTAGATTCTCTAGCGGGCAGGTAGGGATATTTAGAATCCTGTGGAAGGTAGATATTGATCGTTAAGGAATGTTAGACTCTAGTGATGTACGATTGGTATCAGTAGGTTCTAGTGGCAGGTGGGTAGTGATAGGCAGGTAGTGAGTGACAAGAAATGTGATACTGTGTTGACAAGTGGAAGATAGTCCTGTAGTATGTGTCAGGTTGCAGTGGGTGCATAGTGACAGTGTTTGCACAGTTGTAGTGGGTGATAGTGCTTCCACCTACCCCTCTATGCTTCCTCACCAGTCTCCCATTTCCAGCCTTTCTTCTCCCTGCTCACATCCCCATTCTTACTAAGCCATGCCTCCCTCCAGCCTCCTCAGCTCATTACTGCAGAGCCAACATCTATGGGCAGCAGCAGAAATCAGAGCTTACTACAGCCATACTCGCTGCTTCCACCTGCTGTCCTACCATGTAGAAACATACAGGCTCTGATTATTGAAAACTACACAGTGTAGAGCCTGTGAACACGGGAAAATGGGACTTAGTAAGGAGGGGTGGGACTCGGGGTTATCCTGCCCAAATTTGGACTATTGGGCCCAATGCAGCACTAAATGAGATAAATATTCACATAACATGCACATTTCCACCAACCTAGAGCCACATGCCTGTAAAAGTTGTTGCCGAGCTGGATTAAAACACTTTAAAGACGTACTGGACTGATTGATGTAGCGGTGAAAGAGACCCTTATATTCGATTACACAAGTGACCAATCGGTGACTTCAACCACGGAGGGGTGGAGAGTACAGACTTATTTATCCTAGTTGGCAGTGACACATCCCTCTGGAGTGGAATACAAGGTGCAAATTGTGTTATTGCTGTGGCAGTACTGGCCACTATGTGCTGTTTTTATTGATTCCAGGGTGTCCCACTGCACTCCCAATGTGAGGCGGTTGGACATAGAGAAGCAGTTAGTTGAAAGCATGTTGGTACATTGGAGTAGAGGGACGCTGTTCATTGTTGCAGTCTCCTGGTACAATTTCTTTCAGATTCCTTGGAGTGCAATTTTTTTTCCCCCGACAAATATTTCTACAGGAATAGGAAGTCTGTGGCAGTTCAGCTTTACCTACAGATATTGATGTGTTTACCAATCTAACCATGAACAGTCCTATTTAGTTACAACTAGAGATGATGAATGAGATGCAAATTCTTCCAAAACTATGCACATTTGTATGCAAATGTATGCAGTTTGAAAATGGATTTATCAGTTTAAACTCAAGTTTAAATTGATTGGTCCATTTTCAAGCTGTATATATTTGCATAAAAATTTGCATCAACTCGGAAGGATTTGCATATCCTTTATCATCCCTAGTTGCAACTACTTATTTTATATTTAGGCATTAGACCCACCGTATTTTTTTATATAATGTAGCAGGAGAAGATTTGCCAGTTTTCCTTTGTTTTCAGATGTTATGTTCATTGTCCGCATGACTATATTATTATTTGTTCCTCGCTAATAGAAGTCTATTGGACTGAGCAATCTTGCATACTCACTTTCAAGAATGTGTCATCTGATTGTGCAGCAGCTTGGCAGGAAGCTTTTTGGAGTCTGATGCCAACTTGAGACAAGCTATTTATTTCAAGAGCTATGATGAAATCTCCGTTAAACACAGTCACAATCACTGTGTACTGTTAATTTCAAAGGAACCATCTGTAGTCTGTGCTCTGCTCTGAAATGTGCATTGTGGGGAATTCCTGTCTTTACTAGAGTAGATTTATATCTGCCGTTAATCAGAGAACTTGGCTTCTTAAGATTGCTGTTCTCGTAATTCACTATATGGAGATGAATGAGTAGCAGAGACCATCTACAGCAAAGTAGAAGGCTTGGTCTGTGGTCTTAAGGTACCGAAGCAGTGAAGGCCATTTTTAATTTTCTCTGCGTTGTATGTTAACATGTTACTGGATTACAAGGCCATCAGATACCCACTTTTGGTATTTGGATTGAGTAGAAAATTTCCCAATTAGGCAAAACTCCACTCAAATGAACCTGAAAGTTTCTGATTGCAAATCAAAGGCACACACTGCTCAACAATTAACTGCCAAGTAGTGGATAATTTTGCTTACACAGAATTTTCATAATTTTGCATGAAATGTTGATTTGGCATAATTTTTTGCAAGTTACGCAAAACTACATTCACATATATATTTTGAACACCTTTTCACCAAATGCACTGAAGTCTATAGCATTAGAAAATACATTTTTCTCAGAGTTGAGTATATATACGAAAATGTACAGGCATGCAGGCAAACATTCATTTTTACCAAATACATTGAAGTCAATGGGCATTCGAAACACATTTTCACACAGATGAATATTTCACGAAAAATGTCACATGCAAAAATGTCACATGCAGATGTCAAATGCAAAATTACACATCCTAATTAGTTATGTGAGAAATACATTTAGTGGGATTCAATAGTTTGACATTTTGCATTATAATTATGCATTTTGCATCAAAATTACTACTAAATAGTAAACAAAACAAATACAAAATCCAAGCTCATCACTAATTAAAGCTTTGGGGAAGGGATGGGGGGGGGGGGGGGGGGGGGGCATCATTGAGAAACCTGAGGATTCTTAAGAGGCTTTTTATTGGTCCACCTAGTGGGCCCATTGGGCAGCCTTAGTGTGAGCTATGAAGCTGCTTTGCCGGGGCTCTAGAATTCTCTATTACTAGTCAGAAGCAGAGGAGCGTGGGGCAGCAGTCTCGGTGGGTCTGCTGCTTATTGGTTAAAGGGAACCTTAAAGGGGAACTGAAGAGAGAGGTATATGGAGTCTGTCATGTTTATTTCCTTTTAAGCAATACCAGTTACCTGGCAGCCCTGCTGATCCTCTGCCTCTAATACTATTAGCCATAGCCCCTGAACAAGCATGCAGCAGATCAGGTGTTTCAGTGGCTCAGACTTTAAAGTCAGATCTGACAAGACTAGCTGCATGCTTGTTTCTGGTTTTATTCAGATATTACTGCAGAGAAATAGACCAGCAGGGCTGCCAGGCAACTGGTATTGCTTAAAAGGAAATAAACATGACAGCCTCCATATACCTCTCTCTTCAGTTCCCCTTTAACTAAAAAAAAAATGAGTTTCCCTTACCTGGGGCATCTACTAGCCCCCCGCAGCCATCCTGTGCCCTCAGTCACTCATGGCTCCTCTGGTCCCTTACTGCCAGCTAGTTTCGTTTTTGCCGACTGGTAGTTGGCCGGCCGCCATGCGTATATTTTTACGCATTCCTGCTGGTGCAGAAAGCTATCGCAGACATTAACAAGTACATTTTTACGCACCAGTAACGCGTAATAATTTACTTGTTAATGTTCGATAGCTTTCTGCAACAGCAAGAATGCGTAAAAATGTATGCATGGCGGCCGGCCGACACCCAGTCGGCAAAAACAAAACTAGCTAGCAGCGGGGGACCAGAGGAGCCATGAGTGACTGTGAGGGCACAGGATGGCTGGCTGCAGGGGCTTGTAGATGCCCCATGTAAGTGAAACTCATTTTTTTTTTATTTTTTTGAGTTAAGGTTCCCTTTAAGCTGAATCCAGCCTGGAGAGAAGGGGAGGTTTTTATCACATTGAATTGCATATGAACCTATATCTCTGACCAGAAAGCATCGCTGTTCTATTTTTCAGTTTTTAGGATACTGTTAACAGATAACAAGTAAAGCAACCATGATCAATGCCAAGCAGCAGCAGCAGCTTAAGCTGATACAAATTTTGGTTTCATAAAATGAAAAATAAAATCATGAGATGCTAGTGTACTAATCCTTCTGTATTAGTCACTTGTCACATATGGAGTATGGTCTACAGTTTTGGGTACCACACTATTGAAAGGATATTGCTGTTCTACAGAAGGTAACAATACAGGCAACTAAATTAATTATGGGGATGGAAGATCTCACCAAGAGATGTTTTGAGTAGTGAAGTTTTACAATATTTTGGTCTGGTGCCTTATGACACTTACATTTTTTTTAGTTATTATTATGATGTGTTTTTATGGAGCTGACATCTACTCCTTTACAGAGTACATGGCCATGTCACTCACTGTCCTTTGGAGGAACTCACAATCGAATCCTACCATAGTCCTATTCTAATGTCCCTACCAACATTTATACCTACCAGAAAGCAAAAACATCAGAAAAGCTTGCCTGACTATAAAAAATATGTCTACACTCTTGCAAGCAATTATATGTGTTTTATTCTGGTGTATGTAAAGGTTTTTTTGCCCCCTGCAGTTTATACACCTCAGATGTCTAAGCATTTATGCGTACAATGCAATTTAGTGAATCAGGACCTGGTGGTTTATGAGGCTACACATACACACACATGCACCTCTACCTCCTCCACCCACCCTCCCTCCTTCCTTCCCACACCACCTTCCCTCCCCCTCTCCACCTCCCTCTCTCACCCCCCTCCCTCCCACTCTCTTTCCCCCGCCTCCTCCCTCCTCACCCACTCTCTCTATCTCCCCCCTCCCTTTTCCCTCCATCCCTTTTCCCTCCATCCCTTTTCCCTCCTTTCCTTTTCCCTCCTTCCCTTTTCCCTCCTTCTTTCTACTACATCTCTGCCCTTTTCAGTTGCATTCAGCCCTTCTTACTTCCTTTCATCCCTCTTTAAAGTTCTTCCATTCTTTTTTTTTTTTTTTTTTGACACTCAACTATTTTTTTTTTTACTTTATTAGCCAAGTAACAGTCTTCCGCTGTAGTTCCTAAAATGACTTTGAGCTGTAAATCTCTAAAGTGCTGTTTTTTCCCAAAGAAAAGAAAGCCTGCAGAAGTCCTTAGTGGTCGAGTGGCAGAGAAGGTCTGAGCTTAACTGATCTCCTGTAGGCTTCCTAAATTTTATGGCACATCAGTGCTATCCTGAAATGAAGTGTATCTTAGCAATGAATTTCTGTGAATGGTGATGTAAATGGGATTTTTCACAAATCTGTAATTAGACTTTTTGGATAACTTTGGCAGCAGGTTTATCCAGAGCTGGATTGGAGTAAAGTTTTACTAAATCCTTCAAGTAACCTCATTGCTACCAAAGCATGTTAGAATTATAGCAAAGCAAATGAATAAAATATCCATTAGAGTTATATGTTGTTCAAGGATTATGTTGTGCACAGCTATTGGATTTAGTATGAAAGATGGATTTTACTGCTGAGCAAAATAAACAGGATTTGACTTGTCAGAGAGTTCAATTTTGCCTTATGCAAAAATAAATAAAATAACATATTGAAAGCATTTGTACTCTTAATATGCTGTTTTCATTATATGCCATTATTAGCAGGATGAAGCCAGCACTGAGGATTTTGCTTAGCTAGTTAAATATCTTGCCATCCACATAGTTTAGAGCGACCAGGCTTAATTTCTGCCCTTTGTCGCCATATTTAACCCTCCATTTATTTTTTCACCCATGCGAGTGCTTGCAGGGTAATGTAATGATTAATGGTGCCTTGGATATTAGAGACCAGGGTTTGAATCCTGACTAGAGTCAGTACCTATTCAGTAACAAGTCCTTGGGCAAGACTTCCTAGTGCAGCAGGCTGGCCCCTTGAGCGCCCTTATCGGCTGCAGATCTTGAGCGCTTTGGGTCCAACAGGAGGAAAGCACTGTACAAATGTCAGGATTATTATAGGATTGTTGCTTTGTGATGGGGTGCTGGTCGGGTCTCTACCTGCTTGCACTTGAACAAAGAAAGAAACCTGACCTCAGCAGAGGCAGCACCAGCTCAACCCCATTGCACTTGTGCCAGCGTATTTCCACTAATATGTGCCGGACTAGATCTGGCATTGGCGCCGGCAGCCTATTGGTGCCCATGTAATATTTACATTTGTAACACTCACCCCCTAAGGAGCGGCTGAAGATATATCTGGGTTCCCTACCGTACCAGCTGCGATTCACTTCAGAAACTGGACCCGACAATAATCATAATAGCATATGAGGCCTTGTTAGAGTGAAATTTAGATAAAAAGCAAACACATAGACTTATTGCACACTCAGTTTATTATCGCATGTTTGATGTTTATCACTTTAAGTCCCTGTCTATCCACTGGCCAATGGCTGTATAAATTCTATGATGGCCGTCGTTGAGGCCCTTTGAGAGCGATTCGTCCCTTTAAAGAGGGCACTTGTAATCTACAGGGAATAAAGGCAAACTATATAACACGTATTCCGAAAAAAAAGGAGAAAAAGGGGTTTATAAATTCTGAGAGTCAGCAATAAATCCAGGGAAAAAGGGATCTCTGTGATGGCTCTTATAGAAACTGTGATCAATTCTCTGCTTTCAGTCAGAAATAAACATGGCCGTGAGGCCTCTCACCAAACCACTGCTGTCCACAGTCTCAGATGAACCTGGGTCAGAATGCAGGCAAATGGTCCACAAGTCCCTCTGTCCAGATGGATGTTCTCCTTCCCTCTCAGATGATGGAGATATTCTTACCCGCAACAATATCTTTTGTCCTGTGCTGGTGTGTGGCTGGAGGGGTTCAGTTCTGTGTCCTTCCCACACCACTCTCTTCCCTCTCCACACCCTGTTTCCCGTTCTCTCTCCTCCCCCGGAACCAAAAATTAGCTCTATAAGTTCCACTCTGTTTAGGAGCAGACCGTGCATGTTGGAAAACGTAACAACACCACCTAGGCGCTACACATTGCATAGCAGCGTAGCAGTGGATAGGGGTGGTGGTGATCAAAGTCTCAGACTACGGCCTCTTTCAGATGTATGACTGAATTGTGCACTTGCCGAGCAGTTCTGCCGTCTGCTGCCCACTAGTGCTATTCGGGTGCAATTCAAATGCAGCCAAATTGCTGCGGTTGGAACACCATGCGTGCCAGCCGCTGACACACGGTGGAGGAACACGTCGAGTCTGAGCGTGGCTGCGGCCGTACTCAGATCTGGCTCCATGGGGTGGGGTTGGGGGGTAATCTGCCTGTCTAGTATTAACAAGTGCCCAACCTGTGCAGGAGAGCAGCTGAGAGGTGGGAATTCACTGCAGGCTTTAAGGTGGCCACACACTATACAATTTTTTAAATATCTGTTCAATTCAAGAATAGCAATACATTTTTCTGACTGATTGTAATAATTCAAAAATCTGACCAATGTACCACACACGTATGTTAAATTTTTTCCCAATCATGAATAAAATAATTGAAAGCTCAGTACATCAATTAATTGGAACAGTACATCAAGTAAACGACAATCCATCACACACCATACAATTCTTGATAAAAGTGGTCTGAAATTTTCAACATGTCCAATCTCCAAAAGTAAAAAAAAAAAAAAAAACCACGGGAAATTAGATCGGATTCATCAATCGTAACAAAGAAAAGCTCTCGAGTTTTCAGGACAACCGATCAAAATTTTAGACATTGGGGCCTACGCTGGATAGTGCCTGTGTTGGACATTCCGTCTTTACCCGAATACAAGACATATGTCTTGTATTCTTTTGGGGGAAATATGTGCTAGATCTTTTTTTTTTGGGGGGGGGGGGGAGCTTACTGTTAGGAGAGGGCTATGTGTATGGGGAGGTGTGCGATCTCTTACCGTACACCCCTTGTGGCTGCGTTCCCCTTCGTTCCTTGTAATTTCTCCATTGTAGTGGTGGCATATTGATGCTGTGAGGGTGCCCTTTGATCCTCATGTTGACACTGTACGTGGTACGCTGGCGCTCCCCCTTTGTCATAATCAATGTGTGCCTGGAACGCATCAGCCAGGTGCACATTGACTCTGACGAAAGGAGCACCAGCATACCATGTGACAGCGTGAGGATCAAAGGGCACCCTCACAACATCAACATGCCGCTGCTACAACAGAGAAGTTACAAGGTATGAAGGGGTACGCAGCCACAAGGGAGGTGCGGTAAGAGACGGCACACATCCCCATACACAAAGCGTCCCAGCTAGGTCTTAGGGGGATGTCTTATATTTCAAGCATAGGATAGGTCTTATTTTCAGGGGAAAGACTGTAGTCTAACGCAGGATCGGAAATGTAAAGGTTAAGGTGATCCTTCAACAACTGATTTCCTCATGTTAGCAGCTGTAATATGCTGATTAGCTGCACCCAGAAAGTTAACTGTTGGAGGTGCAGCCACAAGCAGACCCAGGCCTATGGGGGACCCTAACTTCTTCCTTTCTTTCTTGCTGATGCCCTTTACAGAGGTCAGTCAGGGAAGAGAGGCTAGCCCAGGCCTGGGCAAACTTGGCCCTCCAGCTGTTAAGGAACTACAAGTCCCACAATGCATTTGCCTTTGAGTCATAACTGTGGCTGTAAGACTCCTGCAATGCATTGTGGGACTTGTAGTTCCTTAACAGCTGGAGGGCCAAGTTTGCCCAGGCCTAGGCTAGTTAGTCTTTCACAGTAAGCTCATCACGCTCTATAGGAGGGAGCAGAGGGAGGGGGTGGATGTTATACCCTCTCTGGACTTGGCTCTATACATTTAGCAAATATCTGTAAATCATAACATTTCCAAAGGACAATTCTCTGAAACAGATGCATTAAATATGAAAACTGTGCCATTCATATTATAGTCCCCTACTCACCTTTGCTAGGACTGAAAAATCAGAGTACATGAACTTGGGCATTACACTTTAATTTCATTGTGCTTTCCATTGACAGGATTCTGAAGTGAAAATAGTTATGATATAATGAATTGTGTATGTAGTACAGATAATAAATAGAACATTAGTAGCACAAATATGAGATTTGTATTGTTTCCAGTACAGGATGAGTTGAGAATCTTCAGTTATCTATGCAAAATAGCTTCTCTGAGCTCTCCGACTAATTTAGTTGGAGAGCAGAACTATTTTCTGAAGCACTTATCTCAACCTGTCTCTCACTTTTTCTTGTTTGTTTAAGGTTTTACTGCAGAGCTAATGACCCTTTGAACTTTCCTGCTTTGTTTCATAGTTTAACCACTTGATGACCAGTGGATTTCTGTCTGATCTGTGCTGCGTGGGCTCTCCAGCCCGCAGCACAGATCAGGAATATGCCAGGGCGATCAGACTTATCCCCTTTTTTCCCCACTAGGGGGATGTCCTGCTGGGGGGGTCTGATCGCCGCCGGCTTGCTGCGCTTTGCGGGGGGGGCTCTTCAAAGCCCCCCTCCGCAGCGTTCTCTGCACTCCATCCCTCTCCCTCCCTCTCCTTCCCCCTGTGAGCTGCGCAGGACGGATATCCGTCCTGCGCATTGAAGGATAGGCTTCAGCCTATCCCCGGCCAATCAGAGGCCAGGGATCGCCGATCTGCCTTACGGCGCTGCTGCGCAGCAGCGCCATATGATGTAAACAGCAGGGATTTCTTCCCCGCGTGTTTACATTTTGCCGGCGAGCCGCGATCGGCGGCTCTCCGGCTGTTCACGGAGACATCCTCCGTGAACGGACATGGAAAGGCCGCTTCCATGGAAAACCGCAGACGACCAGTTTACACCAATCGGCGTTAGCTGGTCGTCAAGAGGTTAACCACTTAAGTACCAGTGGTCTCTGCCCCCTTAAAGAGAATCTGTATTGTTAAAATCACACAAAAGTAAACATACCAGTGCGTTAGGGGACATCTCCTATTACCCTCTGTCACAATTTCGCCGCTCCCCTCCGCATTTAAAGTGGTTAAAAACAGTTTTTAAAAGTTTGTTTATAATCAAACAAAATGGCCACCAAAACAGGAAGTAGGTTGATGTACAGTATGTCCACACATAGAAAATACATCCATACACAAGCAGGCTGTATACAGCATTCCTTTTGAATCTCAAGAGATCATTTGTGTGTTTCTTTCCCCCTGCATCTCTCATGCACTGAAGTTTCAGGCTGCTCTTTTCTTCCTGCAAACAGCTTTGCCCTTGTCTGTAATTCCTCACTATGTGAAAGCCCAGCCAGCTCAGAGGACGATTTATCCAGCTTGTAAAAGATAAGAGAGAAGAGAGAAGCTGCTCTAATCTAAATAACACACAGCAGTGTGCAGAGAGGGACCAGGAGGGGGGAGATGCATCACAGAACCACAACACTGAAGAACTTGGCAGCCTTCCAGACACAGGCTGACAAGTCTGACAAGTGAGAGATAAGTTGATTTATTACAGAGACTGTGATAGTACAAAGTGCTGCAGTAAGCCAGAACACATTAGAATAGCTTTTGGAACTTGTAGGATGATAAAAAACAGGATGCAATTTTTGTTACGGAGTCTCTTTAAAGACCAGAGACCACTGGCGCAAGAAACGGAATAACGACGAATACCAACGAATCGCTGCACATACCCGCCACAATCGCCGTCACCGCCACACGCCGGGAACCTCGGCCACCCTGTGAGCCGGTCAGGAGCTGCTGTCATTGACTCCTGACCCTGCTTCTCAATGTAAGCCAATGGGAGCTGCTTACGTTGATAGACAGGGTCAGGAACCAATGAAATAGGCTCCTGACCCGCTCACAGGGCTCTGCTGTTATAGAGATGGCAGAGCGAGTGCGCTGCGGTGGGGAGACATCGGTGAGATTATCGGGAGCGACGAAAGCGGAGAGAATGCGTGGCGTTGGTGTATTGAAATATAGCCATAGCCATAAAAACAAGGTGTACGTTTCAATTAGCATGGTCCTTAACCACTTCAGCCTAACTGGACGAAAATTTTCGTCCAGTTAGGCTGCGCGCGCTCCCGCGGGTCGCGCACGCTCCCGCGGGCCCCCCCGTGCGTGCTTCCACTGGGGGCCGTTAGCCCAGCAATCAATGAAAGGGATTATAAATCCCTTTCACTGATCGGACCCCCCTGGAGAAAAGCCGACAACGTCTCTTCAGACGCTGCGGCTTTTCTGAGATCAAAAAGTTCCCCTGCTTCTATCTTCTTCCTGGGAGCGAGATCGATCGCTCCCAGGACTTTTTGACTGTGGCCATCTTGTGGGCAAATAGCAAACTACACCAAAAATCACTTTACATTCAATAAATACATTTTTACCCATGTAAAATCCCCTGTTTACCTCCCACACCAAAAAAATACCCAAATACAAGTTTTAATAAAAAATAAAATAAAAAATTACAATAATAAAAAAAAATATAAATAGTTACCTAAGGGTCTAAACTTTTTAAATATTCATGTCAAAGGAGTATATCAAAATGATTTATTAAATTATGGGCTTCTAAATAGTGATGGACGCAAATTGAAAAAAATGCACCTTTATTTTCAAATAAAATATTGTCGCCATACATTGTGATAGGGACATAATTTTAACGGTGTAATACCCGGGACATATGGGCAAATACAATACGTGAGTTTTAATTATGGAGGCATGTATTAATTTTAAACTATAATGGCTGAAAACTGAGAAATAATGATTTTTTTCCGTTTTTATCTTATTCTTCCTGTTAAAATGCATTTACAGTAAAGTGGCTCTTAGCAAAATGTACCACCCACAGAAAGCCTAATTGGTGGCGGAAAAAACAAGATATAGATCAATTCATTGTGATGAGTAGTGATAAAATTATTGGCAAATGAATGGGAGGTGAAAGTTGCTCAGATGTAAAAAAAATTCTCAACCCTGTAGGCTGAAGTGGTTAAGTAGTTGAAAATACAGATTATAGTTTGTAAACTGCACATTTTAGAGAATGATGCAATGTTATAAAAAAAAAAGCTATATAACTGAAAATAAAAACACGAGACACTTTTCTTTATTACTAATGTTCCATGAAATATCATACTACACGCACAATTCATTATATCATACGTGTTTTTTTGTGGGGGTTTTTTTCACTTCAGTATCACTTTAAACATAGGGACTGCTGCATGACTAATGAGAAAGACAAAAATATCTTGATCATTTATTTTTACATGACATGTTAAGCCAAAACAAATCTATACATACTGTAATTCCAGCAGAGGGCTATTATTTCACGTTATGCGCAAAGCAAACACTGTGTTTTTTAAATCAAATACCATCAATACAATACCATTGAACAGTACTAGTAGAGGAGTTTGTAAAGGATTTTAAAGCCATAATGTAATTGTGCATTCAGTAACATGCCAGTGCAATTATCACTGACTGATAGCTCGCTGATTTATATTAACAGTCATTTATTTGATGCACTGCTAATGAGTGTTTGGTGGCCGCTGCGCATTAATATGTGACACGGTGCTCAGTGCTGTTACAGTATTTCCCAATGTAGGACAGCAGACTGTTCAGGAACGTATGAGGATGTGACACTCAGACCTGGAGGCATTTAGCCTTGTCAGTGCGAGAAAGGTTTCCCTTTATCTGGAAAGTGTTTTTGTAATGAAAACCTTTTAAAACATGTCAGCTGTCATATGTTCCGTGTGGATTATTTCATGAGTGTGAGTACAAAAAAAACCCCTACCATTTGTTTGCCATTTTACCTTGGTACAAAAACAGGCACATTTCTTCCTGCCTGTATTGATGTGTGAAGAAATGAAACCGTTCAGTGCAGTTGTCAGTAAAGTTATTCAGGGCAGCAACTGAGGAGAATTATTACAGGAGTTTTCCACACACAGCAAGGAAACATGGCTGTACAGCTGGCTCACACAAATGCACCGGGATAAGGGTAATTGGAACAGAACGATATGTTCTAAGTGCAGAAACGAGAAAGCTCAAACATTTCTCTTATGCACTCCTCTAAATATACCTTGTCATAGTGAGCAGTATCTAGATATTATCTCTTGACATATTAATCTCATAGGCAAACATGTGGGGGGAGGGGGGTATTACAGGTGCCCAGAATCCTCCCCCAGATTAGTGCCAGTGCAGTGCCTGGGGACAGGCACAAGTCGACACCAGAATATCTGCAGGTATCCTGCAGTTCACAGCAATGCCCCCTCTCTTTCCCTGCTACAGTTGACTTTGCATGTAGCAGCAGCGTGTGTACAGAGCATGGAGCAGCAGCGTGTGCACAGAGAATGGAGCAGCAGCAGTTTGTTTGCAGAGTATGGAGCAGCTCTGGGGAACTTAACAGAGTCGGGTATGAGCACTGCCCTGTGCCCTGCTGTTTGAATGCTTCACTTTCCCCTTCATTAGCAGTGTCAGCTGTACTCATTATTTATCCAAACTGCTCCTGATCGATCCAGTTGTTGGACGGTCAGGAAATTGCATTATGTGTACCCAGCATGATGTCCTACCATATTACTTTACTGTATTGTGCATGGCTGAGGGAGACCTTTCAGGAATCTCCCCCCCCCCCCACCCCCCACACACACCTTGAAAATCCTGGGTTTGCCACTGAATCTAGGCGCTCAAAAATCAAAATAAAAAATGTTCAGGTGGTCAGAATTAAATGCAGTTTTTAGGACACAATGGGGCCTGTTGGACAAACTGTCAGTAAATGTGCAATGCACAGGCACATTTTTCAGTACTAACACCAGGCAAGGTGCACACACTATGCATTTAGCGCAACTCGCTTTACCTGGTTAACGCACACATTGCTATGGTAACCCACACTGCGCTATTTGCAGAAGTAGCATACCACACATTACTAAGGTACCACAAGTTGCACTAATTGTGTAATGCTTCGTACCAGGTACATTTCAGTGCCATGCATTGCTATGGGGGATTCAAATGCGTTATGCTTTCAAATGCAGCAGTCATTCATTTTTTTTTTCCTACATGCAAATTCAAAAGCAGCCTATTGATTTTAATAGGCTGTGATTCCCCATTGGAACTTGTGGGCAGGGAGACCCTGAAAATCACCCCTAGTGAAAAAGAACCATTAGAAAGTCCTATAGGTCCTAAGGGCCTGCAGAGACATAATGTACATTAAACTTCATCTCATAAAATCACCTTTATACATTAATGCCAATTGTTAACACTCCTAACATACATTTATATAGGCTCCCTGCACACTGCAAATCCGTTTTCCGATTCCGTTTCCGATTTGCAATTCCGATTTTCCCTGAATGCAATCAACTGAAAAACTGAGTCAAAAACGCACCATGCAGTAACGATTAAAAATCGGAATCGGATGTAAAGACCGATTAAAAATCGGAATGGGAAACGCATTTATGCACTTAAACATATTTTTTTTATATTATCTACTAAAACTCAAGTAAATGGTCATTTATAACATGCAATTTTGTGTATATTCAGTTCCTTCTTATTCAACTGAAAACGGACATTAAAGCAAACTAAAAACCAGCATGGCCCGCATTTTAAAACGTGCTCACGCTTTGGGATGTACAGACATGCTGCAGATGAGCACATTAGCCAACCAGAGTGCTTACAAATAGCTCATCTGTGCTACTTGAGGATCATTTCTGTATATATGATGATATTTTAACTGCATAGTTTTGTTTTCAGTTTAATTTCACTTTAAGGATTTGTGTACAGGGCCTTTTCAGTTCAGCATCTGATTGAGTTTAGGTTAAACTCATTCTGACTTCAGTTCAATGTCAGGTCAAGATTAGGTTGACCTCGGTTCTACTTAGTAAAGTTCAATGTTATTTGATTGTGTTATCTTCAGTACCAGTTAAGTAGAGGCCAGATTGACCTCTTCTCATCCCAGTTTTCCATCATTCACTAATATAGTTGTTATGTGCTGTAAACTGAAGTCACACAGGTTGGTTAAGTTTTTTTCCTCCTAGATTGTGGCAGGGACATACGATTTGGAGCCCTTGGGCTTGATTCACAAAGCGGTGCAAACTGTTAGCACGCTGGTGAAAAGCCCTTTATCGCGCCTAAACTCAGTTTAGGTGTGATAAAAAGAAACTTAAGCGAAATTCCTGTGCGCAAAGTTTAGTGCGCATAAAGTTTTGCGCGCGTAAAGTTTTATGCACCCATTAAACCCTAAGCAAGTTTCTGCGCGCATCGGACTGCTTTGCGCGCGAGTTTTATTCCTGAAAACGGTGCTAACCTACTAGTGCAAAGGTTATCACGCCTAAACTACTTTAGGCGTGCTAAGTAGGCTAGCACCGCTTTGTGAATCAAGCCCTTTATGTGGAAATGTTAATGATGGGAAATTCTGAATGTTCATGACATCAAAGAGTGAAGTCACTTGGTGCAAGGTCCGAAGATCAGAGAAGGTGGGACAATACAGCAAATCCCAGTGCCTTCAGTTCTGTGGCTGGGTGTGTATTTGAGCAATGCTATACTACAGTATATGTATATGCTGGACTTTTGTGTTTGAGTGTGTGTGTGTGTGTGTGTGCGCGCGGGGGGGGGGTGGCACAAGTTTTGGAAGCCAATCCACCATGACTGCCGTGGCAATAGTTGCAACTCTAATTGGGTTTCCAGGAGAATATTCTGATCTGTAAAGAGTCAGGCTGTACATAAACAGTATAATGTAGTATGGATACAGAGGCGCCAAATAGATAAAATAATCTAAAAAGTTTAAACCATGAAGAGGCAGTGGTGGACTTGCCTCCTCCAAGCAGACACAAACATTGCCAATGTATTTGTCAAATATAACAAGTTTATTTACATACTTCGGGGGACAATGCACCACGTTTCGCAGGTTTGATCCCGAATCATCAGGCAATAACAACGAAGCAATAGCATAGGTGGTCAGTAGAAGAGCCAGGCACCTCTGTATAATGTTTCTAAAGTGGACTTGATGCACACCCCTCAAAACCGTTATTGAAAGGTTTTATTATATGGGTTCAGTGAGTTTGACTTAATGAGATGTATTAATAATTTGTAATAATAATTAATAATAACTGGTAATAATTTGTGTATCCTTCACAAACTTGAGAAACATTAGTTTCATGTAAACTATGAATTTCTTATTTGTGACCACAAACTTAATTCGTGAAGCTTATCAGGGATGCTCATTCGGATTCCGTGGATATTAAATTTCCGATTTGAAATCAAATTTCTGCAGAAGTACTTTATTACCACAACTCGGTAATTTTAGCCCAATCACAGAACTCAGAAGCATTGGACCAATCAGAAAATGCAGGGTCAACTCGGAAGTATTCGGCCAATCGCAGAATGCCCAGTAATTGGCATTGGCACAAATTGGAATTTATGCAGAATCGGATATTAAAGGGGCACTACAGCGGAAAACTGTAAAATGTAAAATATGTGCAAACATATACAAATAAGAAGTACATTTTTTTCCAGAGTAAAATGAGCCATAAATTACTTTTCTCCTCTGTTGCTGTCACTTACAGTAGGTTGTAGAAATCTAACAGAAGTGACAGGCTTTGGACTAGTCCATCTCTTTATAGGGGATTCTCAGGGTTTTATTTATTTTCAAAAGCACTTAGTGAATGGCAGTTGCTCCGTCCAACTGCCAAAAAAACTGTGTAGCGAGCAGGGAAGCTGGCCAGCATCATTGTTTAAATCCTTTTTAGGGAATATCTTTATAAAGAATAAAATCCTTGCTGCGAATCCCCTATGAAGAGATGGACTAGTCCAAAACCTGTCACTTCTGTCAGATTTCTACTGCCTACTGTAAGTGACAGCATTATAGGAGAAAAGTAATTTATGGCTCATTTTACTCTGGGAAACTGTACTTCTTATTTGTATATGTTTGCAAATTTTTTTTAAATGTTAGTTTTTTGCTGTAGTGCCCCTTTAACATTTCTGACCATCCCTAAAGGTTATGATCTCCCTGTTGACTAGATTATGTAGGAAGGCAAAAGGTGCCATGCTTGGAGTGCCAGAAACAGCCCTGATGTGATGTGTTGCTATTGCGCTCCATGTCTTTAGATTTACCTGTCATTAGACTCATTTTCATATTCTTAAAAAAAAAAAGAAGAAAAAAATAGGTTGAGGGGAAAAGCTACTGAGAAATCAGATGCTATATCTGTATGCACGTAAGTACTTTAGAAGAAGCCTTGTCTATTTCTCATCATAGTTAATCGCAGCTAAGACAAAATACATTCAACAGGAATTCTATTAGCAGAAAATCACTGTGTCTGTCTTCAGCAGGGTGTATAGCCAACATCTCCCAGCTACTGTATGTGTCTGTACTGGGAAAATGATAGCAGCATTAGCTTACTGAAATGATGAGACTACAAGATGAATGGCACTGTAATATCACAGATGAGATTTGGAAGGGTACTGTATGTTCTAGGAAAGGCTATCAGTATTAACATCTCATTTCCTAAGGAATATTAGGCAAGATAACAGCAGCAATAACCAGATCTGCCTGAATTATTCAAGGAGAAAACTTCCCTTAACTGTAAAACTCGATCAAGCGGGAGCTTTGTTTTACAATAACTTAAAAAAAGCCTTATGCCTATATGCAGGGAAGGCAGCAGAAGTGTATTGCACTGTGTAAGCCATCAGAGGGAAACCGCTGAACTAAGGATGATCCTATTTACAGATAAGTTCAATACATCAAACATGTTGAAGCAGGTGACTTTGGTGCAGTGGCACTAGTCGGTACTCGACACCTCAATAGACTGCAATGCAAATGACCTGCCTATTAGCGATCCCCTGACGCTTCTCCGATAATCCATAGTCTAACTTACCCCATGCGCTTAGCTATATTCTAATCGATTGCAGGACTTTTTTTGGACATAAACAAACAAGGCAGATGCCTTGGTGACTGCTGCTTGAAAAGGCTCCAAGGAGCTATTCTTAGCAGACAGTGCTTTAAAGCAATTCAGAGGCGACAGGGTTTCAAAAAAGTAATTACCTAGCTGCATAAACTTGCAGGAACATGGTCTGCATCCTCCTTTCCCCCGTAATTGCCTCCAAGTGCTTTCTAAAGTGTCCAGACTGGACCCCACCACTCCCCTGGTTCGGCATCCTTGACCCAGAAGAAAATGTCCACAATAGCCGCTGCGTCTGCCTCATTCGCATGGCTGTGTGCGCCTGCACAGGTTGGATGCCCTCTGCTACCGCATCCTCGCTCCTGGCAGTCTTTTCAACCCTATGGTTTAACTGCTCCTTTGCTGTTCAAATCGTTTACATCATCTTTACTTTTTGACTCCTCCAGCGGGAAGGGGGGGGATTTTAAGATTAGGCACCATGGGGGATTAAGGGTAAGCACCACCGGGGCAGTTAGCGTAAGGCACACACGGTGGGGGTTAAAGTTAGGCACTACCAGGGGGAGGGTTTTGATAGGCACCATGGGGGGGGGGGAGGGTAAGTTTAGACACTACCAGGGGGGTTAAGTTAAGGCACCACCACAAGGGGAGGGTTCTGTGTGATAGTAGGGAGAGGTTATGTCATAGTAAAATATTGGGAAATATTAGATATTTTACTATATCAATGAAGTAGTAAAAAGCAGTGAATTAACCAATATTTTATGACTTTTCCTGGTGCCCATTTTACTAGACCTAAAAATAGAGGTTACAGTGGGGAATAGTATAATATCAGTATTGTAAACAACATTTTACGGCATATTCTTGTGCCCATTTTACTAAACAACAAGTTGAGTATCCTTTATATCTGGCGCCCTTTTTAACAGGAGCCATTATTATATGCACGCAATTTGCCCATGCGTAAAAGGTCTTACTGTCCCATGAGTTTAACCCCATAAGACAATAGACAGGCCTAGTTACGGGTTGCTTAGGTGATCAAGGATGGTGGGCATTCTTCATACCACCAGGAAGTGTCTGTTAGGACCCCCCCCCCCCCCGAGTAACTGGCAGCGGGGACCATATGTAATATGCAGGGCCGGCGCTACCATTAAGGAAATGGAGGCAGCTGCCCCAGGGCCCCAGAGCTTGTAGGGGCCCCCAGTGGCTACAAGAGGAAAAAAAAATTCAAATCGGCCTTATAGTTTTTGAGAAAATTGATTTTAAAGTTTCAAAGGGAAAAAAATACACATTTAAAAACCTGCCGACTTTAATGGTTAATAGCAAATCCACCTTAAATGCTAGAAACCCTAAATTTGCAGGACATGTTAAGGAGATCATTAGGAATAAGAGGAAAAAACTATTTTTCAAAAAGACCTTATAGTTTTTGAGAAAATCAATTTTAAAGTTTAGAAGGAAAAAAGTATACTTTTAAATGCGGTAAATGTCACTTTTAGTAGCAAACCTAACGGTAGTGTAATTTTACATGCATCAAACGAAAGCGCAATAAATTTCCTGACGGGGTTTCCAGGGAGTCTATACGCAGCCGCAGCGCTTTGGCCAAGGATCGATATACAGCCGCAATATGGCTGTATGAAGATCCCTGGCATTTTTTCCTATTTTCCCAATTTTTTTTTTATGTTTAGAGTGTGGGAATTTAAAAAAAAAAAAATTATGTGGGGTCCCCCCTCCTGAAACTTTTTAACCCCTTGTCCCCCATGCAGGCTGGGATAGCCAGAATGTGGAGCTCCGACCGATTGGGGCTTTAAACCCTGACTATACCAGCTGCAAAAAAGGTCCCTTAATGCCGATTTTTGTTCCGGGTATATGTTGGGGGGGGCCCCCCAGGTTTATTTTGCCCTGGGGCCCCATTGTTGCTTAAACCGGCCCTGGTAATATGTAGCACTGAGACCTTATCATGTGGATTCAATCAAAGCAAACATGTTAAAAAGACAACATATTATGCAGCCTTACTGCCGTCATGTGAAAGTGACCACTACAGGTGCACGTTAAATAAATCTGATTCCTTATTTATTTTCCAACACTATAAAGAGTATTTATGTTATGTTGGAATTAAAACTCTCCTTTCTAATTCATGTTGTGGAAAATAAAGATGAAACTAAACTCACTGTTGGCTTGGCCCTCACCATTTATTTGATTCTGTTCCATTATCCCTACACATGCTTTCCATTCTCCCATGTTTTACCGAATCAAATAATAGTCTTCTGTCTCAGCACAGAACAACAATTCGGATCCTGCCAGCGGGAATAATTAATGGGTGACCTGCTATGGATAGAGTTACACGTGGACTTGAATGAATGTATATTTTTCTAGCGGTTAAGCAAGTGGGGCTACTGTTATCGACAATGAGGCCTGGGAGCCCGTGTCGTCGCAGCATTTTTCTTAATGATGTATTAAAGTGAGTGCTGACCCTGCTTCAGCAAGACCCGGCCATGTGATTTATCGACATCTTCCGCTGTAGATTGACTAAAAGCCTTGTAAAGGACACCATTGCACCTCCGTTTATTGATGCTGTGTTCTTAGATTAAGGAAGTTGTTCATAGCCCTGTTTCACTTAACAGCGATCCATTTGATTGGATAATTGGAGCTGAGCTATTGAAAAGGCAATTGCACCTGCAAACCTGAACATATAAAAAGCACTGACTTATAAATTAGCTTCAAGAGATCTTTGTATGTCATATTTGAGAAGTGGCTCAGTCTTCCAGTTTAAAAATGGGCACTTGATCATTTAAAGCGGACCTGAACTCTGAACTTACTCTCTGCTCTAAAAAATAAGTAACAACATAATGCCTTTTAAAGAAAAACTTGACTTTGTTACATCTGATACAAATCCTGCAATCAGTCTGCAGTGTGTGTACTTCCTGCTTTCATGGAAGCAGACATAGTTAACATCCTGTGTTTACAAATTAGCTGCTCTGCTCTAGCAGCCAGAGAGATCAAATTAGTCACAGATGAGGGGGGGATTAGACAGGCTAAACACAGGGTGCATTTCTCTGTTTTCCTTCTGCCGGGAATAACCACACAGTCATATTATTAAAGGGGCACTACAGCAAAAAAACCTAAAATTAAAAATATGTGCACACATATAAAATTAAGAAGTACATTTCTTCCAGAGTAAAATGAGCCATAAATTACTTTTCTCCTTTAATGCTGTCACTTACGGTAGGCAGTAGAAATCTGACGGAAGTGACATGTTTTGGACTAGTCTATTTCTTCCTAGGGGATTCTCAGCAAGGCTTTTATTCTTTATAAAGATATTTCCTAAAAAGGATTTAAACAATGATGCTGGCCAGCTTCCCTGCTTCCTACAACGTTTTTTGGCAGGTGGACAGAGCAACTGCCATTCACTAAGTGTTTTTGAAAATAAATATATCCCTGAGAATCCCCTATAAAGAGATAGACTAGTCCAAAACCTTTCACTTCTGCCAGATTTTACAACCTACAGTAAGTGACAGCAACATAGGGGAAAAGTAATTTATGGCTCATTTTACTTGAATATTTAAAAATGTACTTCTTATTTGTAGATGTTTGCACATATTTTAAATTTTACAGTTTTTCGCCTTTAGTGCCCCTTTAACATTGCAATACTTTGAGCATCAACTATCTAAGGTGTATGTAACTTTAATGAGTTGTAAGGCAGTTCTATCTACATCTGTGCCAAGTGGTATTACTATTGCTAAATATGTTTTTTTTTTTTTTCTTTCACCATACTCTGTCTGCATGAGGTAAAACAAAACTTAGTTACTTGTAGTATGACTTTGAATTTGCACTTCTCACAGGAGGTAATTTTACATATTACTTATGAAAACACTTTTCAGCTATCTCTAACCAGAATAGTACTCAAAATTACTTAAATGACCACTCACTATCGCAAGCAATTTTAAAATGAAGATATACCGTATGTATACTTATTATTTGTCCCAAACTAAAATGCACTGTAAAGGATTTTTCCTATGTTGCTGGCACTTGCAGTAGGTAGTAAAAATCGGATTCACTGGGAGTTCTCGGAGTATTCAATATTTTTAAAGTTGTTAAGTCCAACCAACAAAATACTGTGCAAACGAGTAAGGAGTTCAGTTGGCATCTTTGTACACATCCTTTCCAGGGGTTTCTTTTATAAACAAAGGAAATACTGAGAATCCCACAAATTGCCGACTAAAAGCACCTGAGAACCGGGCCGGACTCTGAAATGAATATCCTTTTTATCTGTATGGGTGTGCATACATACATTTCACAATTCTTCGATTAATGGTCCTTTAACCTCCCTGGCAGTAACCCCGAGCGTTGCTCAGGCTAGCCACTGGGAGCTCAATGCAGAATATAGCGTGCAGCTGGAGCTTTTAATCACCTCCTGGGGGATCAAGACATCAGTAGCTGTTCTCCTTCCTGTCCTCTGGGACTCTGCATCACTCTGGTGAGATCAGTCTCACTACAGAGTTACAGTGCCACTCGGAGGACGGAGGTAAAATTGCAGCGCTGGAGCCAGTGAGTGAGAGTAGGGGCTGCTGCAGAGACTCTGGCGGTATAGTTTTTTTCCTGAATTTAGGGTTTGAAATGTTTTAAAAAGACCCTAAAATCCGGAAATAATCATACTGCCAGGAAGGTTAAGTTCAGTATTAATTTTCTTTACTACTTATAAGTACTTTTTCACTTGCAAGGGGCAAAAATGTATTTTGTAGATAAGAATAACTTCTCTACTGTGGGACACTTGTTGTTCATATGATAAATTGGCTGCATAGACCAAGATCAGTACAACTTTTGGATGAGATTTCAAAGTTGTTTTACAGAAAACCTGTCTTAAACCTGGCCATTCGAAAGTTATCATATAATGAATTAAATATACGGTAGCAGGAAAAAAGGGCGCCGGCTGAGCATAGACGAAAAGGCCACCGCCATAGACTCTAATGCAATTATCGTTAATATGGCGAAAAAAGGGTGCCGCGATAAATATCGTTAACAAGATTAGAACATGAATTGGTTATCATTTTAGAAGCTTGCAATGTTATAGTTTGTCATATTATTTTGTTTGTATGTACAGAATTTACGTTATAAAAAGATATTATCGTTTCTATGTGTAAAACTGTGTTTCTGCAGAGGGAGTGGTTAGGGTTAGGCACCACCCAGGTGGCGGTTAGATTTAGGCAACACCAGGGGGGGTGATTAGGCACCTCCAGGGGGGGTGATTAGGCACCATCAGGGGGGGTGGTTAGGCACCACCAGGGGGGGTGGTTAGGCACCACCAGGGTGGGTGGTTGGGGTTAGGCGCCACCAGGGTGGGTGGTTGGGGTTAGGCGCCACCAGGGTGGGTGGTTGGGGTTAGGCGCCACCAGGGTGGGTGGTTGGGGTTAGGCACCACCAGGGTGGGTGGTTGGGGTTAGGCACCACCAAGGTGGGTGGTTGGGGTTAGGCACCACCAAGGTGGGTGGTTGGGGTTAGGCACCACCAAGGTGGGTGGTTGGGGTTAGGCACCACCAAGGGGGGTGGTTGGGGTTAGGCACCACCAAGGGGGGTGGTTGGGGTTAGGCACCACCAAGGGGGGTGGTTGGGGTTAGGCAACACCAAGGGGGGTGGTTGGGGTTAGGCAACACCAGGGGAGGGTTCTGTGTGAGAGTAGGGTTGGGTTAAGCTGTATTGTTGACTTGCATAACAATTTTTAACGTTAATATCTTTTCGTTCTTATTTCCCATTTGTTTTTACAATGTTATTTATCGTTAACTGGGTTTGACAATGATGTTTATCATTATCAGATTTCGTTATCCACTGGCGCCATTTCGTTATCCAGCCGGGCCCTTTTTTCACGGCGCCCTTTTTTCATGCATGCAAATATACAGCTTTACATTTTCTTCCATTAAAAGTGTGTGCCAGAACTTCCTTTAATTCCAGGCATTTAAGATGCTGAAATCTGGTGGAAATTAGAATGAAATGAAACTGAGGTAAGCTCTAGAGCTTAAACTCTCTGGAACTACTGATCCTTCAGATATGCAGTTTTCACTGCATGTGTAACCTGTGATTATTTATTTTTTCTTATTATTCATTTGGATTTGCCAGGTTTGTTATAGGTGTACATTGAGATTTGCCCCTGCATGCCCTCAATTTACCCATTTTAATCACATTAAGTCCTCCTTTCCTAAATCATGCTAATATGGGGACCAACAATCTAAATCCATCTGTTAAAACAACTGAGAGTGGAAATTCTGCCTTTAAATTTGGCTTGAGGCAAAATTTAACTGTATGTGGCCAGATGTTCTAGAGATTAAGCTATGTTAAAAAGATGTTCAGGTTGTGTTTAACCTGTGAAATATATCTTGACAGAACACTTTTTTTCCCCCTCAAGTTTTTATTTCTTTTAACCTGGCTTAGTACCATATATACGGTATATAGTGTGTGTGTATGTATATAAATATACAATGTGTACAGTATATATATAAATATGATAAATCTATCACAAAGAAGTTTGAGAAATTGATATTTTATATGCCCTTTGGTTAATTGATGTAGTTAACATAATGTGCTGCTAGTACATAGCCTAACAACTCATCTGTACAGCACTTGGCCCTGAACTGCTGCCCAAGGGATTGAGTCCCAATCCCTGTGGGAGACAGTAATTGCGCATGTACTTTTAGTCCTCAGTAGAGATGGCCAATGAGTTATTAAGGTAGCATAGCAATAATGCTGGCTTACATTGGCCAATCAGACCCAGCAGGAAGTGAATCTGATTGGCCCAAATCCAAGCTGGATATAATTTACATGAAAGTTGCATTGAAGCCACAATTATTTGCATACCATTGACCATCTCTAGTTATCCGTTACCAAGTCTGGAGACTTTGCTTTGAAAATACTAGAGACTTTAACCCCAAAACGCATGACTACTATTCAGAATTGCAGAATCTATCGTTAGATTATTGGCCTAGATGCCAGTTACATGCAACAGAGTATTTCCGTATGATATGGGGATGTCCTAGAGTTAGTGGCTTTTGGATGGATGTATTTGTCCTTCTGTCGGAGATCATTGATCTGCAGGTAATGTCATCTCCTTAAATTGCCTTTCTTGGCTTTCTGGATGAAGAAACATGGTCTAAACAGCATAGAGCTCTTATACGCAACGCTTGTTTCTTTCATAGCAAAAACCATAGTGTTGAACTGGATAAATCCTAGGTCTCCCACCTTGAGGAAATGGAAGAACCTTATAAATGATGCCCTGTCATTGGAGCACATCACATAAAAAAATATTGGCTGTGTGGGTAAGTGTCTTAGGATATGGAGCAATCTGAATGTAGAGCTCTCTTACAGTAAAAAGTTAATATCTGTTAACCACTTTACCCCGAGCTGTACGGATATTTCCGTCCCTTTTTCCATCCTTTCACCCCCAAGGACGGATATATCCACACCTCCCGCGCTCGCGCCGCTGCCCGCGCTCCCACTCGCTTGTGCGCCCACTCCCGCTCTCGTGCACGCTGCCGCCCGCTCGCCCGGAGATCAATGAACAGGAAAAACCGTTCCCATTCGTTGATCTAATCGCGGCAATGATCCGCTGCTGATCATTGTGAAAAAAAAAAATAATTCAATTCCCAGCCTCATAGCACTTCCTGCAAGCGTCCTTCCGACGCTTGCAGGTCGCATAAACAAAAAGTTACTGTGGCCATCTTGTGGCCAAATAGTAAAACCACACCCTAAAACATTTTTTATATTCAAAAATATTAGTTTTACACAAAAAATTAACTCATTACCTCCCACACTACCCAATTATTATTTTTTTTTGTAATTAAAAAAATAAAAAATTACAATAAAAAAATACATAAATAGTTACCTTAGGGACTGACATTTTTAAATATTTATGTCAAGATGATATAACACTGTTACTTTATAAACTATGGGCTTGTAATTAGGGATGGACGAAAAACTGAAAAAAATGCACCTTTATTTCCAAATAAAATATTGGCCCCAAACATTGTGATAGGGACATAATTTAAACGGTTTTATAACCGGGACAAAAGGGCAAATAAATTTCATGGGTTTTAATTACAGTAGCATGCATTATTTAAAAAACTATAATGGCCGAAAACTGAAAAATAATCAATATTTCCCACATTTTGTCCTATTTTCCCATGAAAACATATTTAGAATAAAATAATTCTTGGCATAATGTCCCACCTAAAGAAAGCCTAATTGGTGGCAAAAAAAACAAGATATAGGTAATTTCATTGTGATAAGTAATGATAACGTTCTAGACAAATGAATGGAAGGCGCGCTGAAAGGTGAAAATTGCTCTGGTGCTCAAGGGGTAAAGTGAAGTGGTTAATAATGCAGATTTACTCTATTAAGCAGCACATAGCTTATTTGGAATATGTATGGAGCAGGGATGTAGCTATAAATTACAGGGCCCCCCAGCAAAACTTGGTACCCCCCCCAAGTGTTCACACCTTTTCCATTGCCTACCCCTTGAGATCCTCACAGGCTGGTGGCCCATCATGCGAGGGTCATAAAACAAGTGTGACCATCATAATCTTCACACTCATAAGTGTAGCCACAAAAACATCTGATCTGAAGGATTGACCCCTTTATCAGTGGGAGTGAAGTAGTAGCTGGGGCTTCCGTACAGCTTGGGGCCTTCCTGCGGTAGCAGGGCTGTTCTCCATAGTTATGCACCTGGCAGGGAAAAGTATGAGCAACTTGGCCGACCCTAGTGCTGACACGAATGCTCATATAGAATATATTTGTTATATTTCACTACTGTTGTTAGTTTCATGATGCTGTCTCTCAGTGCATAATATCAATGTCTTGATTAGATAAGAGTTCATGTAATATAATACATGTCCGTTTGTTTATGTACACTTGTGGCAACTTTTGAACCCCCACGTTTGGGATGGCAGGCATAGGTAATCTTTGACACTGTATTATGTATATGATCCTGATATTTTTATTGAACTAGAGACTAACCACAATAAAGATTTTGCTTATAAATTTCTACTACTCCAACACCAGAGTCGGAGCTCCCAAGAATGAACTCTTTATTTGTAATATTTCGTATATCCCTGTTAATGAAAATGAAACAAAAAACACTTTTACGCTTAAAAAAAGCATTTAATAAAAGTAGAAACGTTCTTTGATCTCTGTGTGGTTCAATTTTCTCTCACCACGAGATGAGTTTAACGTATATTTGTGTTAAAACTAAAGAGTAACATGATTCTCAAACCTGTTTCGGCTTGTACAGCGAAGATCTTTATCTCAGAGATTTGATATGAGATTAAAGCCATGGTCTGAAGGTTAGGCGCCTGCCATGCGTTCAAGTGTGTAGATTACTGTCTCTGCGCTAAGCATGAAGACACTCTGATTTCTTGCCTGTCTCTCTGGCTTTTGTGACAAGTTACATTATGAAATACTACTAATTACTATCTCTCCTACGTGGCTGTCCAGTCCTGCTGCTCACCGAATCCTTTCTTGCCCTCTATTGCATTGATGGTGAACACTGTCACTCCTCATAAAGTACGGTAATCTTTTAGCAGTGTGAAGTGGGGAATGTGGGTTGAGGATCTGTGAAATGCAGTCTATATAACTGGTAATTATTCAACTTCGGAATGACTGTAATTATAGAAAGCTATAAACATGTATGGGATCATGGGCTGATGTTTGTGCATGAATGGACATTAATATGGGAAAGTCTAGGGGTAGGGTTGTATATTTTCTTTTATTCATACTTAAGCATTGTATTTTACGATACTAAATAGAAAGGATAACTTCATACACGTTACTTTTTGGAATCGGTTTTTCCCCCCATCATATTTCATAAGCAAACTGAAATTCATTAGCCCCGTGCACTTAAAAAAAACACACACACAAAAAAACACATGCATGCTGCAAGTTTTGCCTTGGGTACATTTTAACTTTAAAATAAAGGGAACACATGCTCTTCATTATATGGCGTATACATAGAAGAAAGTTTAGAGCACAAGGGTATAACTAGAGATCACTGGGCCCCCCTACGAAACTTTGGATGGGCTCCCTCCCCGTCCTCACTTTCTGCACAGATAAACTAAGAACCAATGTTATTCAATTGGCTAGTGCACACTTGAATGTATATTCCCAATGCAGATACAAACAGACAGAAGTCAAGCACTGCACACATTTTCTCTATCAATTACATTAGCTTCTGTGATAAAACGTGCATGTTTTCACACATACAGACACACATGTGTGCAGAAAACACATTCCAAAAATCGACAGTGCTCCCAGCCTCAGCTTATTACACTAACTCGTCCTCTGATGGAGCAGAACTGGCTCTGCAGACTCCTTCAGCATCACTACAGTACAAAGCACTTGGGGAGAAGCAGAGAGGTTGGGAGCTGGGCGCTGTACACAGGACCCTGCTGCACACTGAATAGGGACTGTCTACAAATCTTTGTTTGCAAAACGCTGTATGATTCCTTATCAATGGCTGAGCAGATGCAGTCATTAGAACAGTTGTTTAGATAGCAGAAAGTTTTCTCTCCGTGCCCTTAGTTGTCAGTCTTTCAGGACAGGGAAAAGAAACTTCTCCCACATACAGGGCCCCTGCTGCTTCTGAGCCCCCCTGTGGATGCATCCCTTGCAAGGTCTATTGTTACGCCCCTGTTAGAGCAAATGGATATGAAATAACAATATTAATTGTTTTGCGTTTGTGGGTACACTTATCATTAAAAGTAAATTTCTAAATTAGAAACATTATGTGACCTTTTTTGTAGCTGTTTACAGAGTCCATTGTCATGTGCAAGCTGTTGTTCAGAGGAGGTCACAATATTATCTTTTAACTATTTTATCTAATATTGCAATCATAGTATTAACCCTTTCTAATCCTATGTTGGACTATGTCCAACATTGCCCATTTTCTGCTTAGGTCCAATGCCGGACGTAGTCCGACACAGAAAAAATGGCTACATTAGGTGACGATGTTGCCAGACTAAATCCAGGCCCTTCAGATCAAAGTGTGGGGGTAGGTCCAATACGTAATGAGGGCTGGTGCACACCAGTGCGGTTCTGGAGCGTTTTTTAAAACGCTTGCAGGGGTAGAACCGCTTGGCTAATGAAAGTGAATGAGATGGTGCACACCAGAGCGGTTTGTTTTTTTCCACAAACGCAAACTCGGGGGCTGCAGCATTTTTTAGATTTCTGAGGCGTTTCTGCCTTAATGTATAGGAAAAGCTCAAACCGCTCTGAAAAATGCTAGATCAGAGCGGTTTTCCAGGCGTTTTTGTTACAGAAGCTGTTCAGTAACAGCTTTTACTGTAACAATATTTGTAATCTGCTACACAAAAGCGCTCCAAAAAAATGCTAGGCATGTTTAGAAAATGTTTCTAAACATGCCTAGAATCGCTCTGAAATCTGCTTCAAAAACCTCTAGCGTTTTGCAGATTTGCTAGAGGTTTTTGGTGTGCACTGGGCCTTACACTGGAGCCTAGGCAAGCAAGTCCATCCCACCCGTTCCCCAGATGCTGGTTTGGTAGAGACCGTCTGGATCCCCACCACTTCAGCAATTTCTGGGTCACCCATGTCCCCTCCTCCCCTGCATTCCAGCAAATAGTAAGTGCTGGGGGGGGGGGGGGGGGTAATGGGTGATCCAGAAATTGGATTGGAAAGGGTTTATATTGTATTATATTATATTATATTATGGAAGCTAGTTATGATTTCAGTATGTTTTTGAGATATGGGAGGAAACCATTGTGCCTGGAGGAAGCTCAGACAAAGTGAGGAAAACAAACATTCTTGGTGAAGATTGTGTCCTATCTCAATTAGCCTTTTTCACCACCTTTAGGAGCCATCTTTAATTTGAACAAAAGCAACTTCATTTTCAGCCTGACAATCACATGAATCATATTCAAAGGGCAGACACGTTTGTATTGATTTCTTCAAACCACTTCTTTAGCAGAATGTGAATTATTGACAGGACTCTTCAAGTGGTGACTTTCCGGGTTAACAACAGCTGTTCAATAAAAGCCGTGCAAGAATTATTCCAAAAGCTGAACGTCAGTCAGAAATAAAAACTTGGGAATCAGTGAGGATGTATTCTATTTTCCCATGCCAAGAGTAGTGTTGGGCGAACATCTAGATGTTCGGGTTCGGGCCGAACAGGCCGAACATGGCCGCGATGTTCGGGTGTTCGACCCGAACTCCGAACATAATGGAAGTCAATGGGGACCCGAACTTTTGTGGTTTGTAAAGCCTCCTTGCATGCTACATACCCCAAATTTACAGGGTATGTGCACCTTGGGAGTGGGTACAAGAGGAAAAAAAAATTAGCAAAAAGAGCTTATAGTTTTTGAGAAAATCGATTTTAAAGTTTCAAAGGGAAAACTGTCTTTTAAATGCGGGAAATGTCTGTTTTCTTTGCACAGGTAACATGTTTTTTGTCGGCATGCAGTCATAAATGTAATACATATAAGAGGTTCCAGGAAAAGGGACCGGTAACGCTAACCCAGCAGCAGCACACGTGATGGAACAGGAGGAGGGTGGCGCAGGAGGAGAAGAAGGCCACGCTTTGTGAGACACAACAACCCCGGCCTTGCATGAGGGCAAGAAGCGTGCGTATAGCAGGCTTTGTACCGCCATGCAGTCATAAATGTAATAAAGATAAGTGGTTCAATAAACAGGGACCACGCGGCAACGCTAACCCAGCAGCAGCAGACGTGATGGAACAGGAGCAGGCGCAGGAGGAGAAGGCCACGCTTTGTGAGACACAACAACCCAGGCCTTGCATGAGGGCAAGAAGCGTGCGGATAGCATGCTTTGTACCGCCATGCAGTCATAAATGTAATAAAGATAAGTGGTTCAATAAACAGGGACCACGCGGCAACGCTAACCCAGCAGCAGCAGACGTGATGGAACAGGAGGAGGCGCAGGAGGAGAAGGCCACGCTTTGTGAGACACAACAACCCCGGCCTTGCATGAGGGCAAGAAGCGTGCGGATAGCATGCTTTGTACCGCCATGCAGTCATAAATGTAATAAAGATAAGTGGTTCAATAAACAGGGACCACGCGGCAACGCTAACCCAGCAGCAGCAGACGTGATGGAACAGGAGCAGGCGCAGGAGGAGAAGGCCACGCTTTGTGAGACACAACAACCCAGGCCTTGCATGAGGGCAAGAAGCGTGCGGATAGCATGCTTTGTACCGCCATGCAGTCATAAATGTAATAAAGATAAGTGGTTCAATAAACAGGGACCACGCGGCAACGCTAACCCAGCAGCAGCAGACGTGATGGAACAGGAGGAGGCGCAGGAGGAGAAGGCCACGCTTTGTGAGACACAACAACCCAGGCCTTGCATGAGGGCAAGAAGCGTGCGGATAGCATGCTTTGTACCGCCATGCAGTCATAAATGTAATAAAGATAAGTGGTTCAATAAACAGGGACCACGCGGCAACGCTAACCCAGCAGCAGCAGACGTGATGGAACAGGAGCAGGCGCAGGAGGAGAAGGCCACGCTTTGTGAGACACAACAACCCAGGCCTTGCATGAGGGCAAGAAGCGTGCGGATAGCATGCTTTGTACCGCCATGCAGTCATAAATGTAATAAAGATAAGTGGTTCAATAAACAGGGACCACGCGGCAACGCTAACCCAGCAGCAGCAGACGTGATGGAACAGGAGCAGGCGCAGGAGGAGAAGGCCACGCTTTGTGAGACACAACAACCCAGGCCTTGCATGTGGACAAAAAGCGTGCGGATATAGCAGCAATGCTTTTTGCCGCCATGCAGTCATAAATGTAATACAGATGAGAGGTTCAATAAACAGGGCCCGGAAACGCAACACCATCCCAGATGTTCATTGGTCATGTTACTTGGTTGGGGTCCTGGAGTGTTGCGTAGTCATTTCCAATCCAGGATTGATTCATTTTAATTTGAGTCAGACGGTCTGCATTTTCTGTAGAGAGGCGGATACGCCGATCTGTGACGATGCCTCCGGCAGCACTGAAACAGCGTTCCGACATAACGCTGGCTGCCGGGCAAGCCAGCACCTCTATTGCGTACATTGCCAGTTCGTGCCAGGTGTCTAGCTTCGATACCCAATAGTTGAAGGGTGCAGATGGATGGTTCGACACAGCTACGCCATCTGACATGTAGTCCTTGACCATCTTCTCCAGGCGATCGGTGTTGGAGGTGGATCTGCACGCTTGCTGTTCAGTGGGCTGCGGCTGCATGGGTGTCAGAAAATTTTCCCACTCCAAGGACACTGCCGATACCATTCCCTTTTGGGTACTAGCTGCGGCTTGCGTTGTTTGCTGCCCTCCTGGTCGTCCTGGGTTTGCGGAAGTCAGTCTGTCTGCGTACAACTGGCTAGAGGAGGGGGAGGATGTCAATCTCCTCTCTAAAGTCTCCACAAGGGCCTGCTGGTATTCTTCCATTTTGACCTGTCTGACTCTTTCTTCAAGCAGTTTTGGAACATTGTGTTTGTACCGTGGATCCAGAAGGGTATAAACCCAGTAATTGGTGTTGTCCAGAATGCGCACAATGCGTGGGTCACGTTCAATGCAGTCTAGCATGAATTGAGCCATGTGTGCCAGAGTCCTACCAGAATCCTCATCATCCTCTTGTGAGCGTTGTGATAGTTGTTGTGATGCATCATAGTCGTCACCTTCCTCCTGGTCTGCTTCTGCTGACCATTCGCGTTGAATTGTGGAAGTCCAACGTGCACCGCTCTGGCCCTCGTCAGTGGTGGCATGAAATTCCTGCTCCAACTCCAGCTGTTCCTCCTCCTCTTCTTCGTCATAGCTGCTGGGGCCAGCGTTCCCTGAGGCGGATGGCCTGATGTTGGTACCATCACGCTGATCGTTTTCTCCTTCAGATTCCCCCAGTTGCATCATGACAGCTGTTTCCTTGATTTTTAACATCGACCTCTTCAGTAAACACAGCAGTGGTATGGTAATGCTGACTGAAGAGTTGTCACTGCTCACAAGCAACGTGGATTGCTCAAAATTTTGGAGGACTTGGCAGAGGTCCAACATGTTGGCCCAATCGGATCCACAGAAGCTTGGCAGCTGGCCGGATGCGCCTCGGTACTGCGCCGTCATGTACTGGACCACTGCACTCTTCTGCTCGCAAAAGCGGGCTAGCATGTGCAGCGTAGAATTCCAGCGCGTAGGGACATCACACAGCAAGCGATGGTGGGGGAGATTGAAGCGCTCCTGCATCTTGGCGAGTGCCCCCGAAGCAGTACTGGAATTTCTACAATGTTTGGACACTCGACGCACCTTCAACAGCAGATCGGGCACGCCTGGGTATGTCCTCAGGAACCGCTGAACTACTAGGTTCATCACGTGCGCCAGGCAAGGGATGTGTGTCAGCTTAGCCAACCTTAAAGCGCGAATGAGATTACTCCCATTATCACACACAACCATGCCCGGTTTCAGGTCCAGCGGTGCCAGCCACAAATCCGTCTGTTCCTTTATTCCCCTCCAAATTTCCTCCCCTGTGTGCTGCTTATCCCCAAGGCAGATTAGCTTCAGCAACGCTTGCTGACGCATGCCAACAGCTGTGCTGCACTGCTTCCACGATCCTACTGCTGCTGGGTTAGCGTTTCCGGATGAGGTACAGCTTTGAGATGCGTTGGAGGAGAAGGAGTCAGAGAGGTAGGTGCTGCTGTTATCCAGTGGGAGGGACGGCGGTGCAGCTGTTTGTGGCGTGGGCAACACCCGTGCCGTAGCAGGTGAGGAATCGCTGCCAGGCTCCACAAGGTTCACCCAGTGCGCGGTAAGGGAGATGTATCGACCCTGGCCGAACGCACTCGTCCAGGTGTCAGTGGTGAGGTGAACCTTGCAGGCAACGGCATTCTTCAAGCTTCGGGTTATTTTGCTGACCACGTGCTCATGCAACTCAGGCACTGCAGAGCGTGCAAAGTGGTAGCGGCTGGGAACCACGTAACGTGGGATGGCCACTGACATCATGCCCTTGAAGCTGTTTGTCTCCACCAATCGATATGGCAGCATTTCGCAGGCCAGAAGCTTGGCTATGCTGGCTGTTACTGCCACGGCCCGGGGGTCATTTGCTGGCAATTTCCTCTTGCGCTCAAACATCTCCGACACAGACAACTGAACCGTAGCGCTGCACACGGAAGGGCTGTTGGTTGTTGTGTTTGATGAACACTGGGAGACCTCAAGAGCACTACTCCGGAAAGTGACAGTGTCAGCGTCGTCTGATGTTTGTGAATGTTGTGAACCACGCAATGACTGGGCTACTGCTGCTGCTGAGGCGGGTCTGGTGGTGAGTCTGGTGAACCCAAGGGAGGCAGTGTTGTTTCTGGTACCCTGTCCTGACGCGTTTGCCCAAAGAGTGGGATGTTTGGATAGCATGTGACGGCTCATGCTGGTGGTGGAGAGGTTGTTAATATTTTTCCCCCTGCTCAGGCGGGTCTTGCACACCTTGCAAATCGCCATGGTAACATCCTCAGTGCAGTCTTCAAAGAAAGCCCAGACTTTGGAGCACCTGCCTCCTTGCTGGCGATTTCTGTTTGCTCCTCTTTTGCCTCTCACTTGAACTTCCACGCTTGTGGTGCCTGAAATTGCGCGCCGCCTACCTTGTGGCACAAGGCGAACTCGTGCAGCAGTGTGTTCTTCAACAGACTCATCTGTGCTGCTGCTACGACGGCGATGTTCTCGTTCACAAACAAAATCTGGGTCTCTGTCCACATTGTCCATACCCTCCTCTTCCATCTCCTCAAACTCGTCATATGTCATTGTGGGCCACCGCCGTGGAGTAGAGCTCCCCACAACAACCTCTGCGCAGCACACTCCAACGTCGTCTTCCAGATCTTGTCGGCCGACCTCCTGCAATTGCAACCCCTCCTGCCCAAATTGCTCTGGGATTTGGGTTTCCGAGTCCTCTTCGGACTCGCCTTGTATTTCAGTGCGCGGTGCATTTCCCATAGTTAACGGTTGTGAATCCAGGCACAACATTTCTGGCTGTTCCTCCATTGACCTTTGAAAGGTGGAAGTTTGTTGGGCTGGGAATAGCTCCTGCGAATACCCCATTGTGTCCTGAGGTAATTCATCGGACTGGTTATCTGGCAGTTGTGTGCGTGGTGTCGCTGCCGGTTGTGTCAGCTTTGTGCCCACTGGCTCCTTGTAACTGGCTGAGGACTCGGACCTCGTGCGTGATGTGCTGGTGCTGCTTAACCCACTGCTGGACGCTTGAGAGGTCATCCAAGTAATTATCTGGTCCTGTTCTTTTGGATTTGTGAGGGTTGTTGTCCTGGACAACATGGGCGGTATTGAGTGGGTTTTCTTGGGTGCTCCCCTGTGGCCTGTACGTGAACCGTCAGGGGAAACACCTCTTCCCTTGCCCCTCCCTCTTTCACCGGATTTCTTCCTCATTTCACTTATCCTTACAGTACACGCTGACTGGCAGCAGTACAGTGGCAGTACAGAAATGCTATACAGTACCACTATTCCCAGCAGCGACACAGAGCACAATGCTATACAGTGACGGGTGAGCGGTGTACCACTATTCCCAGCAGCGACACAGAGCACAATGCTATACAGTGACGGGTGAGCGGTGTACCACTATTCCCAGCAGCGACACAGAGCACAATGCTATACAGTGGCGAACGAGCGGTGTACCACTATTCCCAGCAGACACAGAACAGTACACAGAATGCTATATAGTGTGGCTGAACGAGCGGTGTACCACTATTCCCAGCAGACACAGAACAGTACACAGAATGCTATATAGTGTGGCTGAACGAGCGGTGTACTACTGTTCCCAGCAGACACAGAACAGTACACAGAATGCTATATAGTGTGGCTGAACGAGCGGTGTACTACTGTTCCCAGCAGACACAGAACAGTACACAGAATGCTATATAGTGTGGCTGAACGAGCGGTGTACTACTGTTCCCAGCAGACACAGAACAGTACACAGAATGCTATATAGTGTGGCTGAACGAGCGGTGTACCACTGTTCCCAGCAGACACAGAACAGTACACAGAATGCTATATAGTGTGGCTGAACGAGCGGTGTACCACTGTTCCCAGCAGACACAGAACAGTACACAGAATGCTATATAGTGTGGCTGAACGAGCGGTGTACCACTATTCCCAGCAGACACAGAACAGTACACAGAATGCTATATAGTGTGGCTGAACGAGCGGTGTACTACTGTTCCCAGCAGACACAGAACAGTACACAGAATGCTATATAGTGTGGCTGAACGAGCGGTGTACTACTGTTCCCAGCAGACACAGAACAGTACACAGAATGCTATATAGTGTGGCTGAACGAGCGGTGTACCACTATTCCCAGCAGACACAGAACAGTACACAGAATGCTATATAGTGTGGCTGAACGAGCGGTGTACTACTGTTCCCAGCAGACACAGAACAGTACACAGAATGCTATATAGTGTGGCTGAACGAGCGGTGTACTACTGTTCCCAGCAGACACAGAACAGTACACAGAATGCTATATAGTGTGGCTGAACGAGCGGTGTACTACTGTTCCCAGCAGACACAGAACAGTACACAGAATGCTATATAGTGTGGCTGAACGAGCGGTGTACTACTGTTCCCAGCAGACACAGAACAGTACACAGAATGCTATATAGTGTGGCTGAACGAGCGGTGTACCACTATTCCCAGCAGACACAGAACAGTACACAGAATGCTATATAGTGTGGCTGAACGAGCGGTGTACTACTGTTCCCAGCAGACACAGAACAGTACACAGAATGCTATATAGTGTGGCTGAACGAGCGGTGTACTACTGTTCCCAGCAGACACAGAACAGTACACAGAATGCTATATAGTGTGGCTGAACGAGCGGTGTACTACTGTTCCCAGCAGACACAGAACAGTACACAGAATGCTATATAGTGTGGCTGAACGAGCGGTGTACCACTGTTCCCAGCAGACACAGAACAGTACACAGAATGCTATATAGTGTGGCTGAACGAGCGGTGTACCACTGTTCCCAGCAGACACAGAACAGTACACAGAATGCTATATAGTGTGGCTGAACGAGCGGTGTACTACTGTTCCCAGCAGTGACACACAATGACTGGGGGGGACCCTGGCTAGCGTGGCTGGAGCGCGAACTACCCTGCCTGCCTACCCAAAGCTAAACCCACAGACAAATGGCGGAGATATGACGTGGTTCGGGTATTTATTTACCCGAACCACGTGACAGTTCGGCCAATCAGAGCGCGTTCGGGTCCGAACCACGTGACCCGTTCGGCCAATCACAGCGCTAGCCGAACGTTCGGGGAACGTTCGGCCATGCGCTCTTAGTTCGGCCATATGGCCGAACGGTTTGGCCGAGCACCGTCAGGTGTTCGGCCGAACTCGAACATCACCCGAACAGGGTGATGTTCTGCAGAACCCGAACAGTGGCGAACACTGTTCGCCCAACACTAGCCAAGAGCCAACAGAGAGTAGACTTTGATGGAATCAGACTGTCTGACTGAATTTTGGATGATCACCTATTTAAATCCCTGCTCAGGTCTTAAAATATTATCAATACAATGCAAAGGTCAGAATCAGGTAGTCTGTCAGATCATTACATCAGGCGTTGTCTGTAGTGATAGTAGCAGTAGTAACAGTCATGTTAATAGCAGTTAGAATGTCACTCACTAACTACCAGTTATTGCTGAGAGAGGTAAAAACGGCACTGCATGGCTGAGGAGATTAGGGCATTACCATAGGCCATAATGTGAATTACGGCTATATGATCACTCAGTGAATTTGGGTGCAGTAAACCGGTGATAAAACCAGCGTAATTCAGCTGGCAGTAGTAGCTGGAAGCCGAATTGCATCTTACCCCGCTGTATGATGGTTTAGAGAGGGAATAGAAATTTATGCCGCGGGGTAATTTGCCACAGCAGGGTGAGCCATTTCTTCTGCTCTCTGAACTTCCTCAGGATCTGTTGGTAACTTCTAGGTCAATTATTATTATTATTATTTTTTATTTATATAGCGCCAACATCTTCCGTAGCGTTGTACATAGTACAAACAAATAATGGGGTACAAATATACATAAGAAATACAAGACACTGTACAGTCATGACATTGAATAAATACAGATACATACATAGTTGATATGTACTTGGTACATGTACATATGTTAAAATTACAGCAGTATATGAGAAACACTAGGAGGAGGTCCCTGCCCTTGCGAGCTTACAATCTAGAGGGTAGTGGGGAGGAAACAAAAGGGAAGGAAACACAAGGATTAGTGGGTGAGCCAGTGTGCCTTCAGTGCTGCCTATAGCAAATTATAGGCTTGACTGAACAGGTGTGTTTTCAGAGTACGTTTGAAGGTTTCCAGACTCGTGGCATGAAGAACCGGCTGAGGGAGAGAGTCAGTTTAATCTTTAGAGAATTGTACATCTCATAAGTGTGTACACATGTAATTTACATTGTATAATTTTTCGTGATATTGGTCCTCTAAGAAGTACATGATCATGCAATGAGCACTGTATATTAAAGATCTGACCATCTATGGTTAGCTTGTATGTGCAGATATATAGAGAGTGGTTGTTAAAGATGAAGATAATGGTTCCATCATAACTCTAAATATAACCACAGTTTAGTGATGTAGTCTCACTGACTGTCTATCTGATCATTTAAAAAGACTGGCTGGCGCTCCATGGAGAGCCTCAAATTATGGTAAATCAAAGCGGCTAACAAATTAGTGCTTGAAATTACCAACTGCACCACTGATATAAATACTGGGAAGTGACAAGCCGATGCAGGGATCATTGGAGACGACCTTGGAGGGAGGCAGCCCAGCTACTTTGAAGTGGGTTTTGCTCTTTATTGCTTCAGAATAATGCTTCAGTAGTGTTTATACCTATGTAGGATTCAGCACCATTGTACTGTATTTGTTTCTATTAAACATATGTTTACTAAGTCTAATACAGACATGCATACAAACAATAACAATAGTATATGCAAATACTCATAGCAATAAGGTATTTGCAAAACCTATTTACAGTACACAAGCAAGGACGACTGCTGTTTCTCAGGCAATTAACCACACAATGAGTGAAAGAATTTATTCATTTCTTATTTACTTATTTAAAGTGATAGTTGCCTTAAAGCGGAATATAACCCTGCATTTCAACTTTGCTCTAAAACATTATTTACAACATATTATATGCAACCAGCATTTTTTTTTACTAGACCAGCATTGGAAGGGTTGCACACAGAGCTTTAAAGTTCCGTGGAGTGAAATGCCTGCTGCAGCTGAAGTTTAGATAGATACATTTAAGTAAACACAATGTAACAAGTGTGGAATGTGACTCACACTCTGACTGTGCAGGAGCTCCCGGACACAGAGAGTGAGTGAGTCACATTCCACACTTGTTACATTGCGTTTACTTAAATGTATCTATCTAAACTTTGGCTGCGGCTGCATTTCTCTCCACGGAACCTTAAAGCTCTGTGTGTAACCCTTCCAATGCTGGTCTAGTAAAAAAAAAAAATGCTGGTTGCATATAATATGCTGTAAATAATGTTTTAGAGCAAAGTTGAAATGCAGGGTTATATTCCGCTTTAATCATAGCATTTACATTTACTGCAAAACAGCCAAAACTAAATTTCTTAATTCATTGTTTATTAAACAGTTGTGTTATCCTAAGTTCAGACTGCATTTCTGTCTTCGAGCACGAGTGGTGACGTTCAGAGTGATGTAAGAGAGATTATACTGACATAGTAAAGACTTAATACATACCGGTATGTGGGTAAATTAAAAAGTTCCTCTAAGGTAGCATCAATACCTGCTAAAGAAAAGACCCTGCAGTAGCCCCATGTAGGTTGAGTGTAGCAGGAAGTAGATTCTAAAGCTGCCCCAATCTAGTAAAACTAAAAATACCAACTCGCCCCCCACCAAAACCATAATCACCATATTTGGGGGAAAAAAACATTTTTTGTGTACTTTATTAGCTCCCTAGGCTAGACTCTTTATCCTCCTGTCCTCAGTGGAGGCAGTACTCTTGTGGGAGTTGGCATCACCTGAACTATCAGGCCACCTCCCTTGAAATAATGTCAAGGGATTGCTCTGTAGAGAATATGTCTGACTGTAGTCATAAAGAATGAAAGCTAAAGGAAATGATTTGTATGGTAAGTGCCTAACCTTAACCCCCCTCATCTTAATGACTAACTTTAAATACCCCCCCCCCCCCCCCCCCCAATTGGACACCCAAATGTCTACCTGATTACCGAAAATGAACACCTGATCATGCACCTCCATTACTGAGCACTCATGCTATGCATTTGAGTGAACCTAACTTGCCTAATCTCCATACTCCATCCAGTGACTGACTAAGCATTACCTGGTACTCATACTGTGCTGTGTGATCTGGTTTTTCTTGTATTTCTGTATTGTCATATTGCTGTATGTCACCACTAAATATTGTCTGTGACCTAAACTAATGTTCAGCGCTGCGTAATATGTTGGCGCTTTATAAATACAATAAATAATAATAATAATAACAACTCAGGCGGGTATTAGATGCCTTCTATTTGTGGTGCCCAATTGACCAGTTCTGCTGGGAGGAGGGTTATTTATTTTTTTCCTACAGCCAGGAATTGAGCCATAATTGAATTACACTGATACAGTTTTGGCTTTTCTTTAATAAGATGAAGGCAGACTTTATGTAGCAACCTATGGCTAGGGTTAGAGCCTGCCCTTAGGGCTCGTTTCCACTAGGGCAGTGTGAATCGCCGGGATTCCACCGCTGATGAAATCGCATGCGGATCCGATTCCGCGTGCGTTTTTTGCCGTGATTTTGCATAGGCAGGGTATATGCGAATTTAACCATGTCACTGCCTGGTTCAAGTTACATTAGTTTTCATGCGAATTCGCATGCGAAATCGTGGCAAAAAACGCATGTGAATTTTCCCTATAAAATACATAGCCTGCGAATCGCCTGCATTCCACACGCAGGCAAACTCTGCAGGCTCTACCGTGCAGGAAAATCCTGCACAGAAAAACGCAGGAAAAAACTGACAAGTGGAAACAGGGCCATCCACTTGTATTGGTTATGTGAATCCGCATGCAGACAACGCATGCGGATTCGCTCTAGTGGAAACGGGCCCTTAAAAGTGTAGATCTTTTCTCCAAAATTCAGATTCTCTACAAAAGTAAAGCGAAGGTGCTCTAATTGGATAATTTTTTCCTTAACTCCAGTTTTTGCTTATATGCTAAACTATGATCTTCACTTTCTTAATTTATCACGGAGAGACTGCAGGTGGGAATTTGCCAACTCAATTTTGCTTCATGTGGCTGAGTATAGTCACAGAGAGATGCTGTTCAAAAAATGTGAGCCATTATGACTTTTTAATAGCATGGCTGCAGATGGGACTTCTCATTAAATGCCAATCCTGTGCTCTGTGCCATAGGAGCTACTGTGATTTAATTTTACATAAAGTAGCACCAGTGGAAAAGAACTCTATATTCTTTCCTTCTTGGACTAACTTGAATAAAGATACAACATAAGTGCTTTCTGGATTCATGCATTTTACAGTTAGGGCCAGTTTTAATTTGTCCGGAAAAAAAAGCCATGTTTTTCTGCACACTAATAGGGAAACCTGTTGAAATCAATAGGCTGCATCCGAATTCACATGCGGGGCAAAAAAGGACAGTTTGTTGCATTCAGAGGCATACTTGCATCAGACAGTGCTGGCGTGTATCTGCAAGACGCCGCAGGCCTGAGTGCAAACAGTGTATAGCACAAGTCAAGTTTTCAAATTGTATTACCATCCCTGGAGGAAAGGGGGGGGGGGGGGGATAACTCTTCCAGCTATGAAAGAAGTTCCTCCAGTGTATCAACTTCAAGAAGAATGTATACTTACTCTTGCATCTTACATCTACTATCAGTCACACCGTGCACTGGTGCATTGGTTGCTATTTGCATTGGTGTTTATGAGACACCTGCCACAATGGGCACCCAATCAACCTGATCTGGGTGGAGAGCCTACTGCACGACAATTTGCTCAAACTGATATAGCTTGCACAATCTTCAATGAGAGGTTTTAACTTCTTGTCGACCGATGCACGCCAATTGGTGTGAACGCAGCCCCAGGCCCGCTCCAAGCCGAATGGCGTGAACGGTCTTCTATGGGGCTAGCAGGAGATCGTGCGTGCATCTCCGCTTGGAAGGTGGAGCTCCGACTTCAGTCTCCTGGGGGCAATCGCGGCTTGGAGACTGTTAGACGGCGAAAACATTGTACAGCGCTGCGATCTGCAGCAGCGCTGTACTAGGGACAGCCGTGTGACACAGCTGTCCCCCTGACAGGCATAAAAGTGATCGGCTGTCATAGGTTTAAAGGGGCGCTATGGCTAAATTCTTCATTTTAAGTCCCTTTAACATGAAGATTTGTATAATGTTAATAAGTATTATGGCTGATGAAAAGTATTTTGTACACTGATAGTACATATATATAGCTAAGGAGTCACGTCGGGAAGATTTACCTATCTGACGCAGATTCAGCATAAACCATTGTGTGATAGGAGGCACTGTAACTGCTCTCCATGTTGCCGTTATATCTCTCCCCCCTCTGGTCCACTCAGATGGGTTTATCCCAACTTGTAACTGCCGAATTCCGACTCGAGCTCTTTGCAGGCTGCAGCCGCCATGCGCGTACAGCGCAGGACAGCGCTGTACGGCTCTATAGGTCCACGCTGCTCACTAAGGACCCCTGATTTGAAGCTGGCACAGCTGCAGACACCTATTGTTGTCCGTTGCTGTGGTAACCAGCTTCAAATCAGCGGTCCTTAGTGAGCAGCGTGGACCTATAGAGCCGTACAGCGCTGTCCTGTGCTGTACGCGCACGGTGGCGGCAGCCTGCAAAGAGCTCGAGTCGGAATTCGGCAGTTACAAGTTGGGATAAACCCATCTGAGCGGACCAGAGGGGGGAGAGATGTAACGGCAACATGGAGAGCAGTTGCAGTGCCTCCTATCACACAATGGTTTTTGCTTAATCGGCGTCAGATAGGTAAATCTTCCCGACGTGACTCCTTAGCTATATATATGTACTATCCGTGTACAAAATACTTTTCATCAGCCATAATACTTATCATTAACATTATACAAATCTTCATGTTAAAGGGACTTAAAATGAAGAATTTAACCATAGTGCCCCTTTAAGCCTATGAACAGCCATTCACGCTGATTGGCTGGCGGGGGAGGGAGGGCCAAATATAAAAATAAAAAATGCACAAATGTATTTAATAAATAATGAAATAAATATTTATAAACAAACAAACAACTGGGGGGCAATCAGACCCCACCAACAGAGAGCTCTGTTGGTGGGGAGAAATGGGGGAGGAGGAATCACTTGTGTGCTGAGTTGTGTTGCCTGCAGCTAGGCTTTAAAGCTGCAGTGGCCTAATTTAGTAAAAAATAGCCTGGTCAGTAGGGGGGTTTAACACCGCGGTCCTCAAGTGGTTAAATCAGCTAGATGGAAAGCAAGACAGTTGTGTAACTATGGACTGTATGCACAGTACTGTGAAGCACACCAAGTATCCCTTTTCACTAGGTTTCTTAGTTCCAAAAAAAGTTTTATTAGGTTAAACCAGGGCTGACCAATAGGTCGATCACGATCTACCGGTAGATCGCGACCGCCTTTTCGGTAGATCGCGGCCTCTTGGCCGTGTCTCATTAAATTTTGTGTCCAGCAGCTCATCATGTTTAGCTGCCGGCCAATAAGAATGCAGGGGAGAAGACGCGGCAAGGAGAGAGGGAGGAGAGAGGCGACGCGGCAGCTACGTCATGGCTGGGGGCGGTGGCAGGCAGCCTGCAACGTGCGTGCTTGTAACATGCTCGGCGCCGCCCCCAGCCATGACGTAGCAGCCGCGCCGCCTCTCTCTCCTCACCGCGTCTTCTCCTCTACATGCTTATTGGCCAGCGGCCTGCCTGCCGGAGGTTCCAGGAGTCCAGAGGACCTGGCTAACCTACGCTGCAGGTACATATACCTGGCTAACCTACACTGAGGGCCTCTATACCTGGCTAACCTACACTGAGGGCCCCTATACCTGGCTAACCTACACTGAGGGCCCATATACCTGGCTAACCTACACTGAGGGCCCCTATACCTGGCTAACCTACACTGAGGGCCCCTATACCTGGCTAACCTACACTGAGGGCCCATATACCTGGCTAACCTACACTGAGGGCCCATATACCTGGCTAACCTACACTGAGGGCCCATATACCTGGCTAACCTACACTGAGGGCCCATATACCTGGCTAACCTACACTGAGGGCCCATATACCTGGCTAACCTACACTGAGGGCCCATATACCTGGCTAACCTACACTGAGGGCCCATATACCTGGCTAACCTACACTGAGGGCCCATATACCGAGGGCCCATATACCTGGCTAACCTACACTGAGGGCCCATATACCTGGCTAACCTACACTGAGGGCCCATATACCTGGCTAACCTACACTGAGGGCCCACATACCTGGCTAACCTACACTGAGGGCCCACATACCTGGCTAACCTACACTGAGGGCCCATATACCTGGCTAACCTACACTGAGGGCCCATATACCTGGCTAACCTACGTGGGGCGGGCGGGGGGAAAGTGTGGGCACCCCTGGGTTAAACGAACCAAATAAACAATACAGCAACTGTTCATATGTCCCTAATGGGAGTGTGCTGGATACATTATTATTATTATTATTATTGATTTATAAAGCGCCAACATATTCCGTGGCACTGTACAAAGTAAGAAACAAACATGGGGTACATAATACAGACAATGGTGTACACTAATCTACAAGATGCATAATTAGTGACAAAATACAAAAAATGATACAGCATACAGAATACGAAATACAGAAGTGGTAATGACAGTGATAAAAGTAACACGATGAATAAAATGTATAGTGATTTCCAAGACACAAAAGGGGAAAATTGTTACATGATACCACGGCCAGCAAAGAAACCATAACATCTTATACAAATATTGAGGTAGCATCTTTTGCAGTATAGCAGACTGGTTTGATGTTGACACATGGGTAGGTTACACCCAAAAGTTTTCTCATGCCTAATTAAGGGACTTTGACATTTCCCCAGCAGCTATACATACATGAAAACGCATACAAAAATATAACCGGTACCATATATGCAGTCATACCTGAAGTGAGAATTTAAGCATGACTACATAAGAGGGGAGTCAGCATGGTTATGCAGTTAATATAACAGACAAGATGGAGTCACAGAGTGAATGCACAAGAGCGAAGCCCTATTAGGTTTAAGGTGTTTAGCCAGGGTTGCCATGTCTTAGTGAAGACGTCGAAGGTATCATTAATAATTGCAAGAATTCTCTGAGATCATAATATCTAATATAATTTTGTCAGTTAGCTGAATGGAGAGTGTGGATTGCAACCACTGTCTGGCAATGTGCGATCTGGCTGCCTTTGCTACATGTTGCACCAGGTGATGATAGGGATGATTCCATTTCGGGGGTTTATCTCCAAATAGCAGCAAACAGGGGTCTGGGCCCAATGAGGTTCCCAGTGCTGTATTTAATAGTGAGGTGACTTCAGCCCAGAAGGTTTGTACCACCGGGCAGAACCACCAAATATGGGAGATATCTCCCACTCTTCCACATTTTCTAAAGCATAAATTGGTTTTATTTGGGTCAATACTGTGTCATTTTTTTGGGGTGATCTATGCTCGGTGAAGAACCTTATAATTGGTTTCAATATGTGAAATGTAGGTACTGCCCTTTGTGGACCACCTTTCTGGTGTAAGTGTAAACCCAAGCTCTAATTCCCAGGTAAGCATAGGTTTAAGTTTTTGAAATTCAAGGGGCTGCGAAAGTGTAGAGTATAGTAGTGAGATAAGGCCACCTTCTAATGGTCTAAGGTCACACCATGCTTCATATGGTGTACGTTGCAGTTCACTGTTTCTTAACCTCCCTGGCAGTACACGGTTTCAGAGGCTGTGTCCACGGGAGGATTTTTTAAAATAAAATTAGATTTAATTGCTTAAAGGCAAAAAAAAAAAAAATGAGTTTCACTTACCTGGGGCTTCTACCAGCCCCATGCAGCCATCCTGTGCCCTTGTAGTCACTCACTGCTGCTCTGGGTCCCCCTCCGTCAGGTAGTTTAGTTTTTGCCGACATACAGTTTTACGTGTTAGTGGTTTAACGCGTACATTTTTATGCGTTGACCCACTAACGTGTAAAAATGTATGTGCTAATGTTCCTGCACCAGCGGGAATGTGTAAAAATTTACGCAATGCGGCCCACCGGCCTAAACTAGCTGACGGAGGGGGACCAGAGCAGCAGTAAGTGACAGATGACAAGAGGGCACAGGATGGCTGCATGGGGCTGGTAGAAGCCTCAGGTAAGTGAAACTCATTTTTTTTTGCCTAATAACTCCTTTAAACTAGCACTTTGCTAGCTAATTCTGTCCCCCAAGTCCCCCGGCACCGCACTGATCCTCCCGGTCGCCGCCGGCAATATTTACCCATTCGCGATCCCGCGAGAGCCGCAGCTTCACCGTTTAGCTTCAGTCGTCGCTATGGCGACGATCGGACATGACGTCTGACGTCATCGACGTCATGACATCATGCGCAGTCCCGATCCTCCCCATAGCGAATGCCTGGAGCTGATTGGGAGGCTGCGCCATCGCAGGATCCCTGGTGGGTAGGTAATCGGGGGAGAGCGGAGGGACTTGGGGGACATGATTAGCTAGCCAAGTGCTAGTTTAAGCATATCAATTTTATTAAAAAAAAAAAAAAATCCTCCGGGGGCCATGTGATCCTCTCCGGTGGCTAGCCCGAGCATAGGTTGGGCTTACCGCCAGGGAGGTTAAAGCAGTGTTTCCCAACCCTGTCCTCAAGGCCCACCAACAGTGCATGTTTTGTGGGTATCCACAAAGGTAGTTAATCAGCTCTGCTGAGGCACTAATTACCCCACCTGTGCAAGTTTGTGGTTTCCTGCAAAACATGTACTGTTGGTGGGCATTGAGGACAGGTTTGGGGAACTCTGTCTTAAAGGATATCCGAGGTGATGAAATTAATCTATCTAGACTTACCTGGGGCTTCTTTCAGCCCCTAGAAGTCACGTGTGTCCCTCGCCTGGGATCCGGTCTTCTCCCAGGTCCCGCTGGAAGCCTCTGAAGAAAAAATGAACGTGTGTGTGTGTGTGATACATTGGTGAGAGTTACAGTCCAACAGAAAAACCGCTTGTACTTCCTGAATTTAAAAGAAATATAAAAAACGTATTGTGTGTGTGAGAGGAAAGACCTTCTAAAACCTGTTGTGCTTGTCAGCTGATCACCCATTGCACTGAATTACTAACAAAGCAGATAACCTTTATCTAGATAAGATGGATGCCCTGACATTACTGCTTGATACAGTGGGATAGAGTTGTGTGTCTGTGCCTTGTGATGTCAGTAGATTATACTAAACACAAAAGCTGCTTTCTCACATAAGCAGCGCACAAAATGGCTTCCCCAAACTATTTTTTCAGTTGGTCTTTTAACAGGTGAAAATATAGAGACATCACTATGGCGACTTATCTTTTCTCTTTTAGTGACAGGCATTGATTTATTATCCCTGGATTAGACATAGCAGGAGCGTGTTTTTTGAGCAGCGTAACGCTCAGGAGGTTTTGCTAGCCTGAGTCCCCCAGTCTAAATCTAATAGCTTTAGTGACTTTAATGTAAGTTAGCCAGCACTAGGTTAGCTTGGTTAAGTCGTCGGCAACCCTAGATTACCACCTAATCCCCCCGATTCAGCCGTTATACACATAACCCAGCCTGGTTCCAGCGATCGCGCAGCCTCCCTGCACAGCTCCGGTCTCTCTATGGGGAGGATCGTACATGACGTCATGCGCAGACCCGATCCTCCCCATAGAAAGACCGGAGCTGTGCGGGGAGGCTGCACGATCGCTGGAACCAGGCTGGGTAATATATAACGGTTAGGTCGGGGGGATCAGGGGGTGATCTAGTAGTGTCGGCGACCTAAACAAGCTAGCCTAGTGCTTGCTAACTTACAATAAAGCCACTAAAGCTGTTACATTTGTTCTGGAGGACACCTGAGGCCAGCAAAACCCCTGAAGCAGCATGCCCGACAGTGTCGGGCATATACAGCTCAGGAGGTTAAATTGTCACCCTTGGAATACAACCAATAAAATAAACCTGGTTTGAACTGCCTGCCTGCTCATATGCAGGCAGTTACAGCAAGGCTGCGTTGCCACTTGAGCGGAAAATGGACAGTTTTGTTATCCGTTCATCTTAAAACCCGTCAGTGAACAGCTGAAATTTAAAAAATAAGCCATTCATAATTGTCACTCTGCAATGGATCAGTGGGCCAGGCGGATACATTCCCCAGATAGTCTATGGGAGAATGCATCTGCCCCAGGCTACAGCAGGAGCACCGCAGGCTACAGCCCATGTGTCCTGCCACTGCTCTGTTCTTATACACAGTTCATTGCCTGGCAGAAACATGGGGATTTCCATTGGGCTGCAAAAGACCAATGGGAATCCTTAGCAACAGGGAGAATTCTCATTGGTCCATAAAACTTCTCCCTGTTTCTAGGGAGAATTGGTCTATTGCTTCTTATAGAGAGTGCTATGCTCCACCGTCCTCCTGGCTGAGTATTGAGGTACCGATCAGCAGTGGGACACGTAACTGGCAATCACGTAAGAGCAGAGCGGATGAAAAATGGATGGAATGCTTACCATGTCCATTTTGCATCCGCTGAAGTGGGAACTGAGCCTAATACTTGTCAGCTACATAGAACACATAGCCTCATTAGCACCATTACCCAGAATGTGTCAATTATATTTTATGAACAAGAAAAGTTAAATTCAGTGAATTTATTAAACTAACAAATCTGTAAATGACACCGACGAGGGAGCGCATTGTTCTTGTGCTTATCCCCACCCCCTGGAAGCCACTCCATCGTGCACCAACCCATTGTCCCTCCTCTCCATAGAAACATTACATACAGCTTGGCTATATCTGAACCACATGTCTGCAATCACAACCTACTATCAAGCTCAATCCTTACAGGCAACACAGGCTTGGTTCCCACTTGTGCAGAAAATGTACCCGTTCAGTATGTTTTCTGCACCTCCAATAAACACAGAAGGCAGATCCTACTGTTGTTAAAATTGGGATCTGCTTCCACTTGTGACCTGACACAATTTTTCAAAATGAAGTGCAAAAACGCTGGGTGCACGGATGCACTTATAAGAACAGACGGTGTCCATTCACTCTAGGCTGGTTTCCACGTCCACTACATCCACTCCGATTGCCACCACACAAGTACTCACGTGTCCTCCAGTTTCTCCACCATTTCTCTGCTCGGTTCTGGTAAACAGTTCGGTGCCATGTAGAAGCATGGAGATCACCATTGGAATGCAGAAGACCAATTAATCATCAGAAATAGGTCAGATTCTTATTGGTTCATGGTTGACCAATGAAAATTCTCCCTGTTGATAGGGAGAATGGGTGTATTATAATTTAATGGGGATCCCCATGCTCCTGCCACCCTCCGGTCTGTGAGCTTTGGGACCGGGCGAAGTAGTCAGCAGCAGCGGGGGGACACTTGAGTATGGTGAACAAACACGGTGAATGATATGGATGGAGCAGATGAAAAACAGATTATGCAGACTTGTGACGGTTAGGTGACGGTTACAGAGAGTTGGCCATGCATCGTGTTTGCAATGATCCTGTCACTCAAACAGGAATTGAGGGGAATGTTCTCAGCAGGTGCACTGGTAGCATTGAAATCTTGACAGGTATTCACACTTTTTAGCCACTTCACTAGTACTTTCACAGGAAGTAACCCGAGAAAGTGTTACTTGCATTTATACAATGACCGCAGGCATCTCATTGTTGCTGGCGATCATTGACACAGTCACTTTGATCAATGAATGGGAACTGTTTTCCCATTTACTGATCGGTGCATTAGCACACTGCCATGGGGGGTGGGGGGTCGCGGGAGCACGCATTCGTGCACGCCCACCATAAGAACAAGAAAACAAATATCTACACCCCTGGAACGGTTAGAGAGCAACTCGGGTATAGTTATACTGCACTGATGCGGCTTGTGGTTAAAAAGGCCAATTGCTAAATTATGTTTAAAAAAAAAAAAAAAGCCAATTGCATTGCTGCCAGCATCACCCTTCAATGATAGGTTAGTAAGTGAGGAAACATTTCACCAAACTAAACCAAAACAGCAATAAATGACATGTTATGCTCCTTCCTTACTTTATCCAAAACTTAAAAAGTTTTAACTGAAGTCTCACTTTGCAATCAGTTTTGAGCAACTTTTGTCTGATACCGCTACTGTGATAATGCACACGATTGCACATGAAACAGTTGGCTAGCAACTTGCTTTACCCTGTCATACAGCTTGAAAATGAAGGTTTCCACACACAGATCAATCTTTTCAAACTGACAAAAATAATTGGCACCCATCATTGTATAATTTGTATTTGGCAAAAAAATCTGACGTTGCTTTTGAGTTTTGATTTAACAGAAAATTTTGAATAACTCAAATTAAAGTGCCATGGACAAAGATGAGGAAAATCTTAACCCAGTATTTTTTTTCTTTTTTCTTTTTTTTGCATGACCTTTAGAGGGAAATCGATGCAAACAAATTATTCCTCTTACTTTCTCAATGAGATTTTTGCACCTATCAGCAGGTGCTTTGGCAAGACGGCATGATTCAGTTTGTATGCTAGATGTGTGATAGATAGGACTCGAGTCAGGGATCTTAGAAGGTCATGTCAGAATAAACCAATTTTCTGTTTTTAGCTATTGGGTACTTTAAATTCTATATTTTGGGCAATTACACTGTTTTTACGACGGATCTATGACCTGTAATTGTGGGGTCCTGGGGTAGCTGGGTTAGTGTTATCTATAGGCTTACAATCCTGTGGACCTTAAAGTTTCAAATATGTGAGTTGGTACCTGGAAGATCATATTGCTTGGAGATTAGTCTTTTATAGTCTTTGCTATAAACATTCTTGTCTATATATTTTTTCACTTCTCCTATTAAGACTCTCTTCTTTACTTTCCGTAGTAAGTGTTACATGTTGGATATACAACAATACCAAACAGTCCTGTAATTGCATTTAAATAGCTGAACGAATGGTTATGTAATCCGAGATCTCATTATGCTAACTAAAGAAAACTGCTAGTTTGAAAAACAAAACACTGTAAAGGCTCGTGTGCACTGCCTCCAGTGCACGAACACCACCACAACATGAACAACCCCATGACAAACCTTTCACGTGACTTGTATTTTCCGCTTACCAACCAACTGAACGACCAACTCATTAACATACTGCGCGTGCAAGTAAAACAATGGTCTGCATGACCTGGCCACATTTCAAACAAGTACGTAATTCAAATGACATTGTACACATGTAGCCACAATATCAGCTCAACATTTGTGTGAGTTAGTCCACTGGATAGATCAGGCAAACGCCCTGTTATCAGTCACTCATCTAGTCATTTGCTGTGTGATTGTCGCTCAACAGACCACAAATCAGATGACAATCAGGTGTTTGGTTTGAGTGTGTGTACGGGCATTATGGTGCGTACACACCCACTACAGCAGCCAACGACGGGTCCGTTGGCACCTCCCGCTGGGCGGGTTTTCAGCAGACTGTAGTGCAGGTGTACGCACTGTCGGCGGACTACTAAGGCTGTTCCTGAACGATCCGCCCGGCTGATCGTTCAGGAACAGCCGTATCACTCCGCCAACAGTGCGTACACACGCACTACAGTCTGCTGAAAGTCCGCAGACTGTTTGCTTCTGTAGTGCGTTTGTACGCACCTTAAATGGGATTATAACCTTTCAAGGAGTAGCAACACATCTTTGTAGAATAAGCAATACCTTTCACACCTGCTTAGCCTTACTAAGTGACAAACTAACAGCCTGCAGGTATACATGGGGCTTTAATCCTATTTAAGAAGGCGTGAAGCATGTTCTTTCAATTAGTTGTACTGGTACTTATGCTGGGAACACACAACGCAATTTCCTGTCTGATCGACGGGAATTGGCCAATTATTTCCGACATGTCTGATCCCTTTCCAATCGAGAAATGAATCGATTTGCAGAGTTACCATCAGAATATCAATTCCTTTATCAATCAAAAGCAGTTTGGACATGTACACATGCTACAACTTCCCGTCCAATCACCTGTCAATTGGATATGTCGGAAATAATCGTATAATTCACATCGATTGTGTGGTCCCAGCATCACACATTTGTCCACCTCTGTATTTGTGAGATGCTATCTTCTAAAAAGAAATTTGCCTGTATTTTTTTTTTTAAGGAATCAGATTCAAGAGTACCATGTAAAATTTTGATTGAACTGCAGTAAGTCTGTAGTTTTGATTTTCTTAGAGCAGGAAAAAATAATTATCAGATTTCTGTCAATAAGAAAATTTATGTAATCTTAAATCAAAAACAGCAGTGTAGTGCATAGACTGATCATATTCAACATTTTAAGACCTGTTAAAAACAAAACTCATGTAAATGTGTTCATACATCTGTGTAATAGTAGGCATGCGATTTGTGTATTGTGGCTGCACAGTGTTTCACAAGACGTATTAAATACATTATACAGGCACATTATACACACATCTACATTCCCATTTATGTTGGAGCTGATGAGAACTGCAATTGTTTGTACATCACATGTCCCACATAGCTTGAATAGTAATGGCTAGTTTTTCTGTGAAGATGATGTCCTCCACAATTGCCATGTACCACACCTGCATTCCTTTCCCTCTTCTTTCTCTATACTCCTTCCCTTGCTATTCATCATAAGCCAACATTGTATTTTACTGTTTCTCATTTTTATTTCGCTATATTGTTCATTTTGTTTTCAAATTGTTTTTATAGCGTGTGGCTAGTTGAAACTACAATGCAACAAACCCATGTTTTTGTATGAGATGCAGAAGCTGAATCTGTCTCTCTTCTTTGTTTTTCATTTAGCAAGTGTCTCTAAAAAGCCAAGATACAGAGATAATTATATGATAAAGAAATGCATTCACTCAAAACTCAAGAATGTGGAATAATTCTGTTCCTAGTACCAGTTAAACAAACTGAAATTAACAGTTCAACAGAAACTGATAAAGAATTTAATGGGAGAGAAAAGCTTGGAACAGTTATCACACCGCGCTGCAACAGGCAGGCTTGGCTTTGTAATAGTTTGGTGAATAGTATCGAGGACAGATCCCAATTGCCTTGGCTGGATTTCTGGAAAGGCCACGAAGGCCTTGGGCGGCTGCAGCACAAGGTGGCATGTGGACATGAAAGAAGGGGTTGCTACATATGAATGAGGATGCTTAAAATGGGGAGCAACACATTAAAAAGGGAAACTGATTCCCAAGGAAGCTGTTTGTGAAAGAGAGGGGCTACAGTACATGGATGATACACGGAAGAGGGGGCTGCACATAGAATGGGAGAGATGTGCTACAAATGGCGAGCCACAACATACTATGCCTAGTGCAGGTATGTCAAACTGGTCCTACGAGGGCCGAGATCCTCACACATTTTTGATACAGCTCAAATGAATTGATGGGTCTGAATCGGGAAAGGTGTGGTCCATCAGGTAGAACACATTCCTCTCTTTCTCAGTTCATCCTAAACACTGGCATGGATCTGGCCCTCCAGGCCTGGAGTTCGACACATGTGGTCTAGTGGCACAAAAAGTATAAATCCGGCCTTGCCAATAGTTGGTGCTCTCGGTTAAAGGCTTTTCGCACATGCAAGATATTTTCACAACAAACTGGAGTCTTCGTTTTAGTCGCCTGGGTTCTGGGCAAGATCCCACCAGAAGAAATAGAATAGCACATCTGCTAAAAATAAACCTGCAGTCATATGTAGATTGAGGTTAGCACACCGACCTGTAGATGCAATATTTCTGTTCAATGCTTTATCAAACATTTTGTCTGCACTTACTGAAGAAGGGGACCCTTCGTGGCCCCGAAACAATTGTCATAGCATGTGCGAAGAAGCAATAAACAGAAATATTGCATCTACAAGTCGGTGTGCTAACCTGAATCTACATATGACTGCATGAACAGTTGGTGACTTGTCTTGGCACCTCAGGTTATACACCAACCCTTTGGTTAAGGTGTGCCCCCCTGCTACCTCTTTGTACTATACTAGATATAAACCTGGGGTTGCTCTGGCCCACCTCCATGTCCCTTTCATTACTACATTCTTGGAGAACTTTGCTCCTATTACAAACATCTGAACAGATGCTGCAGTCATATTTTATATACGATAATATTAAAGTAGTTTAGTTTGTCAGACGGTGATTGACTGAAAATGCTTTCCAACCTAAATGAGTTTACATTTACTAATAAGGTAATTAGAAATTATTTATGGGCTGTATGCAGCTGTGGGCCTTTTAGTAGATGGATTAACCTAATGAATGTTTCCTTACTTTTTTAACATTTCATTGATAAATTGTTGAATGAAACGAACATTCCCACATCAAGTCTTTGCCTGATCAAAACTTTCTTTCCTCCTGTAAATTAAGATTGTGTTATGCTACTTAGGGGTACATTGCAGAGGGCTTAAGCTACTAATACACTTCAGAATTTTATTAACTGAAACAAACGTTCCTGATCACATGTGATGGAAATCTGGCCCTTTAATTGCCATTGGCTGGCAACACAGTTGCATGCTGGGGGGTCTTTTTTTATCTATAATATATTCCCCCTTTTCCCTTTATTACCCCCTCCTTCTAATGACATAAGACAGTGCATTTCCTCGTATTGACTTCAGTGGGAGTGTCTGAAGACTCTGGGAGAAGGGCAGGTAACAAATACACAATTAGCAAGAGGAGAAAAAAAGAGTCAGGGAGGAAATGTCAGGATTATTTTCATTCAAAGGTAATCAATATGGAAACTGTCAAGAATAGGATTCTTTGCGTTTTAAAAAAAAAATTCACAGGAATCATTACGTGGACAGTGCAATACAACTGTTATGTAAGTATTTATCTACTTATAGATGTGTTTTTTTATTTCTAGGTTAGCATGGGTGTCACTTGTTCTTTAACCACTTGCCGACCGCGCACTCATAACGCGCGTCGGCAAAGTGGCAGCTGCAGGACCAGCGACGCAGTATTGCGTCGCCAGCTGCAGGCTGATTAATCAGGAAGCAGCCGCTCGTGCGAGCGGCTGCTTCCTGTCAATTCACGGCGGGGGGCTCCGTGAATAGCCTGCGGGCCGCCGATGGCGGCTCGCAGGCTAAATGTAAACACAAGCGGAAATAATCCGCTTTGTTTACATTTGTACGGCGCTGCTGCGCAGCAGCGCCGTAAGGCAGATCGGCGATCCCCGGCCAATCAGCGGCCGGGGATCGCCGCCATGTGACAGGGGACGTCCCGTCACTGGCTGCACAGGACGGATAGCGTCCTGTGCAGCCCGGATCTCCAGGGGGGGCCAGGTAGGAGAGGGAGGGGGAGGATTTTCGCCGCGGAGGGGGGCTTTGAGGTGCCCCCCCCGCAACACCCGCAGGCAGGAGCGATCAGACCCCCCCAGCACATCATCCCCCTAGTGGGGAAAAAAGGGGGGCGATCTGGTCGCTCTGCCTGCAGGCTGATCTGTGCTGGGGGCTGCAGAGCCCACCCAGCACAGATCAGCTACAACAGCGCTGGTCGTTAAGGGGGGGTAAAGGGTGGGTCCTCAAGTGGTTAAAGGAAACCTAAAGTAAAAAAAAATGCCCATTTACTTACCTGGGCTTCTTCCAGCCGCCTGAAGACTTCCTGGTCCCTCACCGTCATCCCGCACTCCACCATTTTTCCTGCGTCCTCCTCCAACGCTGGATGCGCGGCGCTGTGTTTCCTCTACCGTGCTCCTGTGGCCAGGAGTGCTCTGCACTTGTGCAGTAAGTGAAAATTGCTACAGCGCATGCGCAGAACGCTTCCGGCCATAGGAGCACGATAGTGGACTCTTGCGGACAGCGCCGTGCAGTGGCTGGCTGAATCATTAGTCGGCCGGATTATGGAGGGGGACAATGGAGGAACGACTGAGCGTGGGATGATGGCAAGGGAGCCGGAGGACTTCAGGGGGCTGGAAAAGCCCCATATAAGTAAATAGACGGTTTATTAGGTTCACTTTAAAGAGATACTGAAGCGGAAAAAAAATGCTGATATTATGATTTGTATGTGTAGTACAGCTAAGAAAAAAAACATTAAGATCAGATACATCAGTCTAATTGTTTCCAGTACAGGAAGAGTTAAGAAACTCCAGTTGTTATCTCTATGCAAAAAAGCTATTAAGCTCTCCGACTAACTTAGTTGTGGAGAGGGCTGTTATCTGACTTTTATTATCTCAACTGTTATTGAAGTGTTTACTTTTCTTTTGCTAGAGGAGAGTTCATTAGTTCACAGACTGCTCTGAAAGACTCATTTTGAATGCTGAGTGTTGTGTAATCTGCACATATTAGAGAGTGATGCAATGTTAGAAAAAACACTATATACTTGAAAATAAAAATATGAGAATATTTTCTTTGCTGCTAATCTTCTAGTAATTATTCATAGTACACAACCAATTCATTATATCATGTATTTTTTTTCGCTTCAGTGTCTCTTTAAGCAGTACATGCTGCTCAAATAGGAGTCAGGCTGTGTTGGAACTACAGCTAAAAACTGTATGGATCCATTGCAGCCAGCAGACTGTACTTCTGATTTTTTCCAGAAGAGTGGATGCGTTTTTCTATATGGCCTATGGTTGCCACTCCCTTTGCCCTGGGCTCCTACCAGATTATCAGAGCAGAAACTATACTGGTCTCTCCCGCTGGCCATTCCTGGTCCAGCTCATGTAGACATCAAATCAACAAACATTGATTCCAGTAATACCTTTTAATGTCTAACTGTACATGGTTAATTGCAAGCTTTCTAAACCTGAATCAGAACCATACAATAAGAAGTTTTGAGTTTTGGGTATCTAGCCTCAAACAATGTCTTTATCTTGATCATTTCAGCACTTCTGCCTGAAATGATCCATAAAGATCAACTCTGGCAAAAGGAATTGAAGTCTATACATGCTTTTAGTGAATTTTGTATGCAGTGCTAGTCAGGTCATGCCTTGACTTCAGCCATGGTACAATGTAGATAGTTGTGCTTTGTCTGCTAAGGTACCAAAGTGAATTTGAGATAATTGCATTATATTACAAAGGGATCTCTATTCCTCACAGAGGTGAATAAAGGTCTAGTGATAGATTGTGGCAAGTTTCAGATTTACCGGTGAGTTCTATGTGTATTTTGACCTTTCAGATAACTATGTCACATTAACCACTTGCCGACCAGGGGATTTTTCAGTGATCGGTGCTGCGTGGGCTCTACAGCCCGCAGCACCGATCAGGAGTGCAGCAGAGCGATCAGACTACCCCCCTTTTATCCCCACTAGGGGAATGTCCTGTTGGGGGGGTCTGATCGCCGCCGGCTGCATTTGCTTAGCGGGGGGGGCTCTTCAAAGCCCCCCTCCGCAGCTTTCTCCGCCGTCTCGCCGCTCCCTCCCTCTCCCTCCCCCTGTGAGCTGCGCAGGACAGATTTCCGTCCTGCGCATTGAAGGATAGGTTTTAGCCTATCATATGCCGGCGATCCCCGGCCAATCAGAGACCGGGGATCGCCGATCTGCCTTACGGCGCTGCTGCGCAGTAGCGCCGTATGATGTAAACAGCGGGGATTTTTCCCGCCTGTTTACATTTTGCCGGCGAGCCGCGATCTGCGGCTCTTCGGCTGTTCACGGAGACACCCTCCGTGAACTGACATGGAAAGGCTGTTCGATCGAGCGGCCGTTTCCATGGTAACCCGCAGACGACCAGTTTACGCCAATCGGCGTTAGCTGGTCGTTAAGAGCTTAGTGGTAGTTTTGTGTGAATGAACCACGGTTCACTTTAGCCTCAAAAAATTGTGGAACGCTTCTATGGGTTTCATTCCAATTCATTACCAAAATTATTTTTTGAGAACATGAATGCAGTCATGTTTACTCTCTTAAAAGGACTCCGAGCAGTAAATAAATACAAAATCGGAACTTACCTGGGGCTTTCTCCACACCATCGTAGGCCGGGAGGTCCTCGGCGTCCCTGCTCCACTCCCAGGGCCTGGCCTGAAATGGCTCCCGGCGACACTGGGCCCGAGTGTCGGGCTCCTTCTTCCTGAAAGGTGACGTCAGTCGTCACCACGCCGGCCGGCGTGACAGTACTGCTCATGCGCGGTTTAATCACGCATGCGCAGTACTGTCATGCCAACCTCCGTGATGACGCGAGGCAGCCGGCGTGGTGACGCCTGACGTCACCTTTCAGGAAGAAGGAACCTGACACTCGGGCCCAGTGTCGCCGGGAGCCGTTTCTGGCCAGGCCCTGGGAATGGAGCCAGAGGGATGCCGAGGGACCTCCTGACCTACGATGGGATGGAGAAAGCCCCAGGCAAGTTCCGATTTTGTATTTATTTACTGCTCGGAGTCCCTTTAAAAATGGTAGCTGCTTGAATTTTATGGCAATTTTTGGCTTCATTCGTTTTGGATTCCTACTTATGAAGAAGCAAGTGAAGTATGGTCCGGTGTTAGTCAAGGGGCAGAAATGCAGGCATCAAACCGACAAGCCGATTCTGGTAATACCTTCAATGACTAACTGTACATGGTTGATTGCAAGTTTTCAAAATGTTAAGTTTCTTCTTCAGGCATTGCACAGAACTGGATCAGAACCGTACAATAAGAAGTTTTGAATCACATGGAGACTTATACATGATTCTGTAGGCTCAATCTGACATGATGTCACACAGTTGTACCATCTTTGAAATGTAAAAAGACTTCCTCACAGGAAGGAATACAAGGGGGGGTACAACTGTGTGACATCATGACACATTGTGCCTACAGGATCATTTAATATAAGTCTCCATGTGATTTAAAACTTATTGTACAGTTCTGATACAGTTCTGTACATCTGGAGAAAGCATTAGCCAGTTATGTCAGAGTGAATTTGGGATACTGGGTAATTGCTATACACACTAATTTTTGGTCAGATTCAAACGTTTTATATTCCACTCGTTTAAAATGCGGCTCCACTTCCACAGAAAACATAAAAATAAAAGATTTCAGCAAACCTCTGTAATCACGGCCTACATCTTCCATTGTCTCGTCTCTCACCTTCAGTTTCCCCAGTGAAGCTGTGATTGTGCATGGGGTGAGCAGACACCTGGCATGATGAATTCTCTGCAGGTGTAAGCTCAGCGTCCTACATGAATAAAGTCCTTGCTGCAGTACAAAATGAGAATGCAAAAATGAAAATTTGCAGTGGATCTGTCTACAAAACAGGTGTTGCCATTGTTGTGGGGAAGCATAATTCCGCATGGCCCAAAAATCATCCGGCAATAGACTGAGATAGATTGGTAATTTTAATAACATTAATTCACAAGAATAGACAGATTAGCGGTCCTTTTTGACTCTCTTCTCTGACATAATTTTGACTTGATGCGATCTGTCAGACCCCTTACCGGCTTGCTGCCAGTGGGATCTCTGCTCTGCATAACAAACGCAGGCACTCTCTTGACACATGGGCTTCACGTTCCACATCAGGAATCCTAGAGGAGAGACCTCCAATTAGGGCATATTTTAAAATGACAGTTGGAGGAATTTAATTCCTGTAGCTTAGAAAATGCTTACTAGGTATTTGATGCAGCCCATCCATTTTAAGTTATAGGTAAGGTTTAAGAGCCATTATTGGGGTCTACTTTTAGTTAAATAATTAGCCAGGCTCTCATCTAGTAATTATCACGCAACGTTAAAAATAATGGTTTACAGTATACATACTGTTTCTTATCAAAGTTCACTTCAGGTTAGATACGGTACTTACCTATGTACAGGTAATGGTCTGGATACCACAGAGTCTTCCCAACCCTTTCCCTTTCCCTGTCCCAGTGTTCCACCGTTGAATGTCCCCTGTTGAATGTGTGCATACAGCTGTGTCTTTGGTACTCCTCATCAGGTTACAGAAGTGCGTGCATCCCCCAGTGCTACTGAAGAGCAGCCCAAACGTACTGCCTATGCACAAGCATGTACTCGCGCATGCGCAGTATGGACCCACTTGAGGACGTGAGTACTTCCGAGCCTGCATGGAAATCTCAAAGATACAGAAATCTGACAGAACGGACAGGTTTTGTACTAGCCCATCTCCTCATGGGGGATTCTCAGGGTTTTTATTTAGTTTCAAAAGCACTTTGTGAGAATGGCAGTTGCTCTGTCCAAGTGCTAAAAAAGTGTGCAGCGAGCAGGGAGGCTAGCCAGCATCATTGTATAAATCCTCTTCAGTGAATGTCTTTATAAAGCATAAAAGCCTTGCTGAGAATCCCACACGATGGTCTAGTTCAAAGTATGTTCAAAATCTGTCGGTTCTGTCAGATTTCTAGTATCCTACTGTAAGTGACAGCAACATAGGAGAAAAGTCATGTATGGCTCATTTTACAATGTAAGAAAAATACTTACGATTTTTATATGCTTTACATGTATTTGAAATTTTACAATTTTTGGTGATAGTAGTCCTTTAAGCATGGAGATTGTATCTTGGATTTTTTTGTTTTTGTTTTTTACTGATGGATATATCGCTTTACACCTGTTTTAACCTCTTCTCATCCAGACCTTGTTTCCCCCTTATGGACCAGACCAGTTTTTACATTTTAGCTATGTCCTCATTTAAGCATCTACTTATGACCCCTAATTGAAAAATATATATTTTTTTTCTCAAGACAAACTAGGCTACCATTGGCATTTTTCCCTCAAACAATTTTGTTTTTTATGCATTTTAATGGAAAAAAATAGAAAAAAACTCATTTCTCAGATTTACCAATTCCAGTTTAAAGATAAAAAGTGTTACTGTAGATAAAAAACACAAATTTTGTTTAGAAAAATGCTACAGTGTGTATTTTTCACTATGAACTGAGAAAATTAATGTATTTTTAATGGTAAGAATCAATCTTATTGGTTCAGGGAACACATTCCCTTTCACCAATTCTTTCTGCAGCAGATAGTGACAGAGGTTTGCACAGGAGCAAGCCCAATCATGCACAGGCATGCTTCAGCTACAAGACATATATCTACATCCTGGTGGCTTAGATGAAGTCACAGAGGACGTAGATATACTTTAGTGTTGGATAAAGTGGTTACGTTTGCTGCTCAGGGCACTAACCTTAATAAGCTTAGTACCCTAATGTAAAGAAAAGATAATTTTTTTTCTCCTTGGCTTAATTAAAATATAAGGACCATAAGGCAAACCTAAAGCGAAAAAAAAACCCTTATAACGAATAGTATGTGTAGTATGGATAATTGATAGAGCATTAGTAGAAAAGAAAAAATCTCTGCTTTTTTTTTTCCCAATTATATAGCTTTTTCAATAACATTGCATCATTTTGTCAGGCTTTGTTCACATTATAAATTGCATTTGTTTTGCTTTTTTTATGTACGCTTCAGTAAACGCATTTTATTGGCGATTTGCAGGTTTTTTTTTAGCAGACAATCAGGAAGTGAGCTTTTTGACCTAGAACTGAATATCTTTCAATGTACTTTGTAATTAAAAGCACTCACTAATCGCTTATCCAAGCGCATTTTAAAGCACTTTTCCTATACCTTCCATTGAACCATTGACGTACAAACGCTCTGAAAATGGTGCAGCCCCCGAGGTTTGCGACTGGAAAGAAATCTCATCGCTCATGTGAGAACACTTACATTGACATTCATTGCTCAAGCGATTTTAGGGCTCAAACCCACTAACGGCCTTTTCTAAGTGCAAGTGATTTGAAAAAGCTCTTATTAATGCAATAGCAAGAGCTTTTCAAATCACAAAGTGCTCAGAAAAGCGCTCCTAGTGGGTTCCAGGCCTTAAAACGCTTTTTAAAATCGCCAGCGCTTAAAAAATTCTCAAAGCGCTCAAAGTATGAACAAGCCCTTACAGTTGCAGTTTTAAAAGCACATTCTGTATTTTAAGGTATAAAACCAAGCAGAAATAGTGACCCTTTGAACTGTCCTGCAGTAAAACCTTATCTCAAGCTGTCTCTTTGTTATTGGCTGTTTAAGTGCTTCCGAAAACAGTTCTGTATTCCACCCATTGGGTCAAAGAGCTCCTAGAAGCTCTTATGCATAGACAACTGAAGTTTTTTTTCAACTCTTCCTGTACTGGAAAACTATATGAAAATCTTTTCTTTGCTACTCATGTTCTATTTCTTAGATGTACTATACATACAATTCATTATATCATACTTTTATTTTCACTTCAGGTTTGCTTTAAGAAAAGTTCGTTCTATACATCTATATCGTTTTTTTAAGGTTTTTTTTTATAGAGTTGCCCAATGAGATGTTAATGAGTCAGTGCATCTTTGAAATAGACCAATCAAATGCAGCGGTTGTTCTACTTGATTGGTCGTTTTTCCTTCTCCGCTAAATTCAGTTCAGCTTGGCATGATCTCAGTCAGAATTAGTTGCATCTCAGTGATCATCCCTAGTTGCTTACCACATCCATATTATCTTGTAGATTACCTTCAATTTGTTTAAAAGCCAAACTAGGCATTTAGGACCCAAAAATGTCTTCTAAGAATGGAGAGGCACACTGCTTTGTTTTGTGTGACCCTTGTAGTGCCTGATACATAGTTATGTAATGCGTACTCTAAAACCTTCAGCTATAGGCTCCAATTAAGGTGCTTCGTGATCTAAAGCTTGTGGACGGCTTAAATAGGATGGAGGCAAGCACAGTAGAAAATCTCTGAAGATGAAGGGATTTAAGCAAAACCTGTTTTGGGAGAAATGTCACTTAAAACAAGCAGGGTCGGGAATGCATTTTTTTTCGATGCATTACACAAGAGGAAAGGTCGTGAGAATTTAACGCTGATGCACAGTGATGAGAAGAGATTAAAAATAAAGAAATTCCTGCCCTCAGATAAGTTAGGGAAACCTTGAGACACAAGTCTGATTTAATGAGGATTCAACATGTGGCTTTAAACTGAGAGTTGGATCTCAAGTCTTATAATTACAGCTACTGTACTTTGGATTGATTAGCCGAGGAAACCCGCCACGCATAGCCGACAAAAGCACTGTATTTATTGTTGAAATAAATGTGGTGGTACCAAACACGCAATTTAGGAAGAGCGTGAATAAGAGTGAAAATGTAATTGTTTTGCTGAGGCTGCTTGACATATAAAAGGAGATAATGAATGTTTTCGCACTATGGCGCTTAAGCTTGGTAAACTGACTTCACACTAATTATCTTGCTCTTGCCCAGAAGTTGACCTTCTGTTTTTGCGTTTTCTTTCCGTGGCTGGATATCTGATATGTTTGTAAACCCATTCATTGCTTTTCCGCTGTCTTCCTATAAGACAATGCCTACACTGACTAGTCTTTACGCATAGGCAGTGCAATTTTTTCGTTGTGTTTCTTAAAGGGGTGGGGAGGGGGAGGATGCGTTTCAAAACTGGGAATGTGGGCACACAGCCTGAACTCCGGATATTGGTAATCACTTCACTAAAGGGCTATCATGTAGCTGAATAGGGATGGTCGGAAATGGCCATTCCGATTCCTCAGAAACTTTCGATTTCCACCAATGTCAATTGCTGTTTTTCCAATTTTCTGTTCTTCCGGTTTTACGATTTCTAATTTTTAGGGAGTATTTTATTAGTCCTGTTTTGTTTCAGAGAATGAAAATAACTAAAAATACCCGCAGAAATTGGAAAAAGGGAAACGAAAAATCAGTCCTGATTGGTCTGATCAGAAATTTCCGATCGGAAATGCTGGGAACTATTTGCATCGCATTGGCTATCCCTAATGCCTGCATGTGTTCAGCTGATTTAAGTGAGGTATGGTTTTATAAAAAAAAACCCTTATAGGATAATGCGCAGTATGAGTGCAGTTTAATGCTCTGTGAAATCATGACAACAGCCGTGCCTTTGGAAGATATATGGCAGAACTGTACAAACATCTGTTTTTAGTTTCTGTTGATGTTGTTGATGTAAGCAGAACGTGCGTCTTTGTACCACGTATCACATAATGAAACACTTTCTTCTCGCAGTCTGTGGACTTTTGGAATGTTTTTTTTTTGAAGCAGTTTATTATTCCTTTCAATGCTGATGATTCTTTTTTTCCTCCTCCTGCCTGTCTTGTTTTACATTGAGATGTAGCTCTCCAGTTTCCACACTTTTATATTCTAATTAGAGGGAATACCCATGTGATTATTGGGCTTAGATTCTCATGGCGTAGCATCAGTGTCAGCTGTATATTCTTTTTATGAACCAGATGGTAGTCATATCCTCTCTTTATCCCCAAGTCCTCTTGGTATTGTGCTGTAGGGTTATAAAATTCTTAAGAGTAACTAAAACTGCATTAATTTATAAGACAGAAATCTTTGTTTTCTAATTAGGGGTAAAATGAAATGAAACCAGAAACAGTAAAACGCCTGGTGGTACAGTATATACAGGTTTACTAGATTATTTTTGACACATCAGCATTATTGTCTCAAAGTAGACCATCATGGAGCCTTAAATCTGAATTAATGGGAAGCCTGTGGAAAAACGGGTCATTTTTAAAGTGCTATTTCAGACTCACATTTTTTATAACTCCTCCCACTTTCCCAACATTGCCCACATGAGATAAATGGGGAGGAGCTGAGAGGTAGCAAGCAGTCTCTTCCTGTAAGCAGAGAACACCTGACCTCTACCGTTCCTCCCTCCACTGAGTGTTTAACTATTTATGGTCAGTACAGGTGAGCAGATTCATGTTTATTTGTTACTTCTTGAGTAAGGATCTGGCAGGAACACCCAGTCTTCTAGCTGCAATAGGTTTTTTTTTTCTTTGGTGATTCGTGTAGGGGCCAAGAATACCTAGGTGAGAAGTAGGGAGAGACCGGGAGTCCAATGGTTCAGTATGGTCAGGTATAGGGAGGATAACATTTTATAGAAATATTTAGAAATCAATCTGACAATGCATTTCATGGGTCATGGCCCGCCTCCTCAGGTAAATACAAAATGCCTTGATAGCATGGGGGATAGAGTGTAGGCGCCTCTAATACCTAGCTATTAGAGGTTCCTACACTCTGTCCCTTATGCTATCAAGGCATTTTGCATTGACCTGAGGAAGCAGTCCATGACCCGTGAAATGCTTTCTCAGATTTCTTTTTGAATAAAAACTTTTTTCCAGTTGAACTGGTGTCTAAATCTTCTGGAGAGGTAAGCCATTACCTCTCTTTTTTATTATTTTTTTTATTTATATTTTAAAACCCTAAAATAGAAAACACATTGGGTGCCTCCATCCTACCCATTACCTTCTGGCAGTAAGCCCCCCCCCCCCCCCCGGTACACGTCTCTGTTGGTTTCATTTCAGTTGCAGCCTGATTGAGTGCTGCCAATCTTTTTCCTGTTCTTTTCCCTATATATACAGTATGCATGCTATTGGGAGGCACATAGACATAAGCAGAGAAGTAGGATTGGTACTATACACATACGCTAATTAATCTTATTTTGTTAAATTACTTCAGATGCACTTTAAGTAGTAAAGATTATTTAGCTGTAGCATAATCATCACTCTTTCTACATCTCAACTAAGAAACCGAGTCATTGAAAATGGTTGCTGTAATGTTAGGTGGTTTTTTTTGTTTTAATTTGCTAAGTACTTCTCTTCGTACAGAACTTCCCAGAGCTGCCATTAGGTGGAACTTCAAACAAACATTAAATATTCATTTATGATCATTTGAGTAATGATAATATAAGAAAATGTGTTTTTAGTACTCAACTTAAAAGGCGACTGTATGTTTATTTTGAATTTAAAAAAAACAACTCAAGCAACTTGTAAGCCTGGAATGCAATGGAAAGGTGATGGTAGTAAATAGGATTCATTTCAGGTAAGATTAGAGTTTAGCCTAAAGGGACCCTTAATACAGAAAATAAAAGGAGTCTGGGCTTACCTGGGGCTTCCTCCAGCCCACCATAGCCTTACCGTGCAGCTCCTATGGTGGACCGGAAGGCCTGTAAGTCTATGGCAATGCACGTTTTTAAACTAACCACAGCAGTGTTTTCGTTTTGCTCACGTGCGGAAGCGTATTTTAGCAATACCCTTCCGTGCACATCATAGATTCGCCAACAGGAAGTGAGTGTCACTTCCTGCTTGGCCAGCTGCCAGACGAGGTTTACAGAGTACTAACGCGGTAATCCCCGAAGGCTGTTCTCCTATCGCCAATCCACAGTGTGAAGCTGGCCTCAGGATTAGTTAAGGGAGGTTAGTGTTAGGTGTAGGTAGTTTTAGGTGTAGGTAGAGGAAAGGTCAGTGTGAGAGATTGGTTAGTTTAAGTGAAGAAGAATATTGGTAAAATTACCGATATTCCACTATCAGCATTAGACCATCACCCAATAGTAGAATATTAGCAATATTAATGATATTCTACTAACGGCTTCACCCAGCAACCAGATTACCGAACGGCCCTTTTCAGTGTATGCACTGTGATTGCCCTTTCAAATGGACATGCAGTGCTCCTGTCCCTCATATAACCCATTTGTAAAAAGAAAAAACCCATGGAGGAGGATTGAAAGGCTGAGCGCTGTAATTACAGAGCAGAAGGTTTGGGTGCAGCCGGCGTCACCATAGACCATAATAGGAATTACGGCTATAGCGGCACACAGTGAGTAACTTTGGCATCATCAGAAGACAGAGCTGAAGTTTCTTTTAAAACACTGTAATTTGACCACCAGCAATAGCTGGAAGTCGATCTACATCATCCCCCACCTGGTGGACCTGGAGGGGGAATAGTAATTTACACCACCGGGACTTGTGCAGCACCAGGATAAGCCATATACCAGCTGTATCCTGCACCCAAGTCTCCCGGAGACGATTTCATATGTATGGTGGAAGGCTAGCTGCATTCCTGCTGACAAGTACCTTTGTGAGGTATTTTGGAGAATGAGACAGAGAGTGGTACCCTCATCTAAATCTCTTATTAGCAAGAGCAGGAAAGAATATGGCTGGCAGTAATAGCCTAGACCCCTCAGAAGGTGACCACATTTACCAAGCCCTCTCCCAGAAGGCTGGGTCACTGTGATGACAAAAGGACCAGCTTCCTGAAGACCCCATGGCTCAGAATGGATGAAGCCGGATGATGTCACTGTGGGACATCCAGGGCCGGATTTCTGGAAAGGGCACAAAAGACCCGTGCCTTTGGCGGCTGCAGAACAAGGGGGCACGTGAAAGAGGGGTTGCTGCATATGAAAGAAGATGTTGAAAATGGGAGCAACACATGAAAAAGGAAAACGGATGCCCAAGGAAGTTCGTGAAATAGAGGGACTCCAGTACATGGATTGTACACATGGAAGAGGGGGCTGCACATGGCATGGGAGGGGCACTGCTGTATGTGAAAGGGAAGCCACAACATACTTGGCCTAGGGGCACAAAAAGTATAAATCCATCCTTGGGGGCACCAGCTGATTTTTTTTGTCCCCTTTTATTTATGTGTTTGGGCATTTCAATGGCCAGTCTGTATAATCAGCCAGAAGCTGTGAAAAAGCTGTATGCAAGTTGAATAAATGGCTGTGTATTTAAGCTGCATTTGTACTATAAACCAACAGTTCTGGAAGGACAGCTGGATAAAAGGTCATACAAGAATGATTTGCATGTCTCCATCTGCTGTCCTGAAAAGAAAAATAAGTGATGATCTATGAATGCCTTCTGTTTTAGGAAGGTAATGCTGTACTTTATAGTCTGAGGTTTGTATTATGAAGGCGATGCTGCAGGACAGACTGAGCAATATGAATGGCATACATAAAGAAGACAAGCAAAACAGAGATTATTTCTAAGTATTCCAGCATCTCCTGTATACTCACCAGGGAAAAGCCTATTGCTTTTGCAGCACCAAAAAGTTTGCGCTAAAGAAACACTATCTAAATGCTAAGCTAACAATTTATTGCCCGTCAGTTTCATTAAGCTGGGCTCACAAAGGCAAGTTCAGAGTTAAAGAAACAAACTCCACTGCGCAAACAGATTCATTACATTTGCTGTGTAACCAACCCAAAAACAACATTGCCTAATATCTTCAGGAGTTTTGCGCAAATATATACAAAGACATGGCTACTTGTGAGGCGGGTGTTTGTTTTCACTGGGTTAAGTATGAGCCTGAGAGATGTGAGACAGTCTGAGCAAAATATACCTGAAAAACATACAAATTTACATATTTTTCTTGTTATTAGTGTTATTATGGTTCTGTATTTATATAGCCCTGACATCATTTGCTTTGCTGTAGAGTTCACAGCCTTGTCCCACTAAAGAGCTTACAATCTAATCCCTTCTATAGCCATATATCCCGATTGCAGACTAAAGCCCTGTACACATGGGGGATCTTCGGGGATCTCTGATACCCAAGAGACCGTGTACTGAAAGCTGCTGGGCAACAAAGTATTGCCGACGCTGTGCGGACGCATCATCAGCTTCCTGAATAGTGACGTGACTGTTGCTATGCAAGAGGGAAGAGGGAGAACTTGTGGTGTGCAACGAAGCGAATTCCCATGGGTGGGGGAGTGAGGACAACAATGTGATCGTGCCGTGCTCCGGTGTTGGGGATTGCTGAAGATCCGCCATGCTGGATCTGTAGCAGACGCTGGGCAACCACCGTACACATGCTGGTCTCTGCCAAGATGGTGGTTATCTGTCACCACGGAGCTCAGACCAGCATGTGTATGTAGCTTAGAGGAGCTGTCAGCCATACTATCTCAGAACCCCTCCCACCCCCCCCCCCCCAACACACACACACGTGTGTGTGTGTGTGTAGATAAATACTTGCTCTACTTGCTCTACATGTATTGCGCTGTCCATATTCTGATTTTTGTGATTTCTCTATAGTAAAAAAAAAAGAAAAAATCCTTCTTAGGATTTTCCATCTTGACGCTGTCTTATCTTGACATCATTACCTCCCATACTCTGCCTGTGCTTGCATTGGTCGCACTCCCCCCAGTCTTCAGGCACTCCTACCCAACTCTGCAACAGAAAGTGCATTGTCATTGTGTGGGAGGGAAAAAACAGGAGGGAAAGAGGCTTCAGGCTGCATTATTTATGTCTGAGGGGAAAGTAAAGAAGAAAACCCAGCATGCCCTGCAACTTCCTTTATGCGGCAGATGTACCAAATAAGAGCCAGGGAAACTGGGGAATGATCTTTCATAGACAATAAAAGTAAGAGTGATTTTGAACTTTTGGATTGCCTGGTTAGCATGCTTTTACTTGTTTACCAGATAAAAATAAAGAATTGATTTTTGATTTTATGCCCCACATTAACACTTTAAAGCCATTTGTGGGGGGACCTATACAAACAAAGGGAGATTATACAAATTCTATGCAAATATTGTCCTGGCCTAGACTTAAAGGATACCACAACTGAAATGTGACATAATGAGATAGACATGTGTATGTACAGTGCCTAGCACACAGATAACTATGCTGTGTTCCTTTTTTTCTTTCTCTGCCTCAAAGAGTTAAATATGAGGTATGTAAGTGGCTGACTCAGTCCTGACTCAGACAGGAAGTGACTACAGTGTGACCCTCACTGATAAGACATTCCAACTATAAAACACTTTCCTAGCAGAAAATGGCTTCTGAGAGCAAGAAAGAGGTTAAAAAGGGGAATTTCTTATCAGTGAGGGTCACACTGTAGTCACTTCCTGTCTGAGTCAGGACTGAGTCAGCCACTTACATACCTGATATTTAACTCTTTCAGGCAGAGAAAGAAAAAAAGGAACACAGCATAGTTATCTGTGTGCTAGACACTGTACATACACATGTCTATCTTATTATGTCACATTTCAGTTGTGGTATCCTTTAAACCATAGGTTCTCAACGTGTGGTACGCGTACCCCAGGGGGTACTTCTGAGGGTTCTAGGGGGTACTCGGGCTTGATATACTTAACCAAAAATAACAAATTTAGAGTTTTAGAAAATTATAAATCTTATTTAAACAACACCAAATTAGTATTTTAGCTAATTAAAAGCAATAGTAAATGCTTGGAAATTGTTTAGAGCCAGTTATAATGTACTAGGATTAAATCTATATTTGTCAAGGGGTACGTGTGATAATGTTTACCATGCTAGGGGGTACTTGGTGAGTACAGGGTTTTAAAAGGGGTACATACCAATAAAATGTTGAGAAACACTGCTTTAAACCTATCAATGAAAGGCAGAGGTGCTCTACACTATACAGCCATGCTGCCCACATATCAGAAAAAGATGGGCCTGGACCATTTTTATCTTATTTATTTAAGTATTTATGCAGCGCTGTACAGAGTATATTGTCTTGTCACTAACTGTCCCTCAGAGGGGCTCACAATCTAGTCCCTACCATACTCATATGTCTATTTAAGTATCGTGTAGTGCATGTATTATAGTCTAGGGCCAATATAGGGGGAAGCCAATCTGTATGTTTTTGGGATGTGGGAGGAAACTGGAGTGCCCACGCAGTCACGGGGAGAACATACAAACTCCTTGCAGATGTTGACCTGGCTGGGATTTGAACCGAGGACCCAGCGCTGCAAGGTGAGAGCACTACGCCAACGTGCTGACCATAAGCCATAAAGATCTATTGTTGATTGATGGCATATATGAATTTTCCCTATGGTGCCCCATACACGATACAATAAAAACGTTCGATTTTCCCGTTTCTTCAATCCTTTCGAATGAAAGGTGAAAATATTTTTTTTTCGATCAATAAATTCGAACGATTATGCCGTTTTTTTTCGAGAAAAATCTGATTGGACATACTGGAAAAATCTTTATATTCGATTGAACTGAATAATTGAACTAAATTATCTAATCAAAAAAAAAAAAAGAGAAATTGTACCATGTATGGCCACCATTAGCCTCGGTGGATGTTGGACCTTATTGACTTAGACATCTCCAGATATCTCTAAGCATTTCCAGTAAGGATATTATAAGTGATTCAGGAACCCTGAGCTTTATTTTTTTTTAAATACTATTTATTATTCTTTGGGAAAGGATTGCAGTCTTCACCTGGGCCATATTGAAACATGGAGTGAGATTGCTGAATGGTTAATTCATTAGCAGTTGTGTGATTGAGATCACATGACCTCTTAGTCTCCAATTCTCACATATAAGCTGCGGGACACTGTGTCTCATGATGGCAATAATGCAGCAGACCATTTATTTATTACAGTTTCTGAGGCTGGAGGAAGACACAGACAGGCACAGTAGAGTGTTATGTTAGTCAGTGTCCTGACATCAGAGGCTTGAATAGTTATGTGAGCACTCATTCTCTGAGGGATCACAGCATGGAGAGGCTCTTTCAGGTCATTCTAACTTCTGATTCTGATTCATGCATGGGCTTAAAAGAACTAGGAACCCTAAAACACAAAAACATAGCTTTCAGTGTATGTAAAATCCCCTCTTGAATTTTTTTTTCAGTTTTGAGTTATTTAGCCGTGTTGAGCACCCAGTATCCAGCAATGCAAGATGAGTGCTATCCACTATGTCACCATGCTGAAAAACTAGTGTTACTTAGTATTTATATAGTGCTGACATATTCTGCAGCGATGTACAGAGTATATAGTCACTTAACTGTCCCTCAGAGGGGCTCACAATCAAATCCATATCATAGTCATATCCCTATGTATGTATTGTGTAGTGTTTTGTATTGCAGTCTAGGGCCACTTTAGGGGAAAGCCTAATAATGTATCTTAATGTTTATGGGACGTGGGCAGAAACTGGAGTGTCTGGTGGAATCCCACAGAGAGAACATAAAAACTCTGTGCAGATAGTGCCCTGGCTGGGATTTGAACTTCCACTTCCCACATCCTCACCGTGCTGCTCACAGAAATGAAACCATGCTTGCTTACTAGCAGTCATCAATTATACCATATAGGCTTCAATTCATAAAGCATTAACGCATGCAGTAATGCTGAAAACAGCAGACTTTCCTGAGCACTTAACAAAGTGTCAATTCATAAAGGCTGTTACTGCATGAAAAACTGAAATTACCGAGCAGTGAGGAAAATTACCGACTTGACTGTGATTACCTCCAACACATGTCAGTAAATTGTCAGCAAATGTCAATTCATAATGCCTTCAACAAGCGGTAAGCCAGACGATAATTACTGACACCTCTGGTGAGGTCTTAACAAGTTACCAACACCTCTGGTGAGGTCTTAACAATGCAAAGTGCAGGGAGCCGAAGTCTCTGTGAGTCATCTGTGCATGGAGCCGAAGTCTGTGTGAGTCATCTGTGCGAGTCATCTGTGCAGGGAGCCGAAGTCTGTGCGAGTCATCTGTACATGGAGCCGAAGTCTGTGTGAGTCATCTGTGCATGGAGCTGAAGTCTGTGTGAGTCATCTGTGCAGGGAGCCAAAGTCTGTGCGAGTCATCTGTGCAGGGAGCCGAAGTCTGTGTGAGTCATCTGTGCGAGTCATCTGTGCAGGGAGCCGAAGTCTGTGCGAGTCATCTGTACATGGAGCCGAAGTCTGTGTGAGTCATCTGTGCGAGTCATCTGTGCAGGGAGCCGAAGTCTGTGTGAGTCATCTGTGCAGGGAGCCGAAGTCTGTGCGAGTCATCTGTGCAGGGAGCCGAAGTCTGTGTGGATCATCTGTGCAGGGAGCCGAAGTCTGTGTGAGTCGTCTGTGCAGGGAGCCGAAGTCTGTGTGAGTCGTCTGTGCAGGGAGCCGAAGTCTGTGTGAGTCATCTGTGCAGGGAGCCGAAGTCTGTGTGAGTTATCTGTGTAGGGAACCATAACTACAGCTTGTAACAAAAGAGATATTGCCACTCTTCTGGTGTACCGCTCAATGGTCTGCGGTAATTTACAGAACTTCAAAGGCAGCTGTGAAAATCTTTATGAATTAGCACACAAAGGTCTAAAATACAGAATGTGGTATTTTCCCTCCCAGATTTTTTTTATTGCACTGCTTTTATGAATCGAGGCCAAAGTGGAGAGGGAGATAGCAGTGCTTTTATGGTAGTTGAAAGTATCATTACAGACATCCCTTGCACTGTGTAAAGATGTAAAAAAAAGAAAAGACATTTACTTGGGCAATATAAATAAATGTATTTCTAAAGGATTGGTTAAGTGCCATTTTTATGCATGTATACAAGCTACGGGAAGACAAATGGTGTTCATAATCTAAACATAATAAATGTATGTACTGGCTTTACTTTTTTTTTTCTTATTATTATTGTTTAGCCAAATACATTGCTGACGATGTATTTTTCTCCTATATAATTTGGGATTTAAAGGACAACTGTAGTGAGAAGCATATGGAAGCTGCCATATTGGTTTCCTTTTAAGCAATACCAGTTGCCTGGCTGTGCTTCTGTTCTATTAGGCTGCAGAAGTGTCTGAATCACACCATGCAGCATGTAGCTAATCTTGTCAGATCTGGCAATAATGTCAGAAACACCTGATCTGCTCCATGCTTGTTCAGGGTCTATGACTAAAAGTATTGGAGGCAGAGGATCAGCAGGGCTGCCAGGCAACTGGTATTACTTAAAAGAAAATAAATATGGCAGCCTCCATATACTTCTCACTATAGTTGTTCTTTCATTAAACGTTGTAAGTTTTTTTCTTTTTTCTTTTTTTTTTTTGCAAAAAGAAAAGTGTTTTAGATAAATGATTTAAAAACACCATTGCAGCACAATTATCACAGTATACTTGATACCTTTATTTTAGAATACATTTTAGACACCTCTTCTCGGTGTGCAAACATTATTTATTCTGTGTTTACCAAGCAGGAAACTCTGCATATGTACTTTTTTTGGTTCTAACACTAATTGTTTTAGAGACACAAGCAAGACTCTTGTTTGTCTGAGGCTAGCAATACACTTAGCAGAAATGCATTGTTTTTGCCACTAATGGTAGTCAAATGTCCTCATCAAAAAACGCATCTGCGTTTTTTATGCGTTTTAAAACATGCGTTTTTAAAAACGCTGGTTTTGTTGCATAGTTTTCAAAAATACATCAAAAACGCAGATGATGGAAGTCAATGGTAACGCATTGTAAAGCATTTTGTA